>NC_056733.1:826953574-827021074 GCF_019279795.1 Protopterus annectens
GTAAAGAGGCACGATGACCTCCCCTGATCTAGATGTGAATCCCTTCATGATTAGGTGGGCTATATAAATTGTTTTTCTAACCACTTTGGCCACGTGGTTGTCAAATGAGAGATTGCTATCAACTTGGGTCCCCAGGTCCCTAATTACTTCTTCTGTACTTAATGGATTACCACCTATGTGGTAATTTGTGGGCACTTTGTTTTTGCCAAAGGGGATGACTATACACTGTTTGGCATTTAGCTTGAGGCCATGGCTCTGGCACCAGTTGTCTGTTTCTATGAGGCCCTTTTGGAGGATGCTTGTGTCGGCTGGAGAGTCGATTATGGCACCCAGTTTGCAGTCATCTGAGAACTTGGTCAGCCACAGTCCTTCCGTGTTGGCCTGTACCTCCGAGAAATATATACCGAACAAGTGAGGTCCCAGGACTGAGCCTTGTGGGACACCATTTGTAACTGGTTTGGAGTCTGACATGGCTCCAGCAATTCTAACCATGTGGGTTCTGTCCTTGAGCCAGTTTGCAATCCATCTAGTGACATAGGGGTTTATATTTAAGCTGGTGAGCTTATCTATAATGCCCAAGTGGGGTATTGTATCGAAGGCTTTTGCGAGGTCCAGGTAGGCTGTGTGGACCACCTTCCCCTCGTCAATGGCCTTGGTGACTGTTTCAAAGAAATCAACCAGGTTTAAGAGGCAGGATCTGCCCTTAACAAAGCCGTACTGGGTAGGATCCTGTGTCTGTAGGTCCCCAATATCTTTATTTAGGAGTTCCATGATGATCCTTTCCATAGCTTTGCAGACCAAGCTAGTCAGGCTTATGGGACGATAGTTTCCAGGATCCGTTGAGGCACCACCTTTATGGAGAGGGACCACTGTTGCTGTACGCCACTCTTTGGGCACATATCCTGTAGTAAGGCTGAGATTGAACAGTAGTTTTATGTTTGGGTTTAGCTCTTCTTGGAGTTCATGTAGGACGCAGCCCGGGACACCGTCTGGTCCCATTGATGCTGTGTTTTTTGCTTTGGAGAGGGCGGCTCTTACCTGAGCATCTGAGATGTCAGGGGGCAGCACTCTGCTGGGATAGATATTTGCCCTTTGGTGGGGAGTTTGCTGAACCTGTCAGCTAGGATGTTGGCAATGTCTGTGGGTTCGGTGTATTTTTGTCATTTTGGACTAATTCTGAGCATATCTGGGAATTACCACCCAGGTTCCTAACATAACTAAAGAAAGCCTTGTGATTATCCTTAGCGTCCTGTGCAATTTTTCTCTCGAAGCTGGCCTTAGACAATTTTATGAGTGCCCATAGTTTTTTGCTAATACTGATCAGTGATGCCTTCCCTTTTTGGGATTTTGCTCTATCATTTAGTAGCTTCCTCCTTCTATTGTATAGTTTGTTTATGGCTGGGGTCCACCAGACAGGACGTCTGCCTTTGGAGGATGGGGTCTTGGTTTTATTTGGGATCACATGATCCATGCATTCTTGAAGGTGTTCATAGAATGCGTTTATAAAGGATTCTGCGGTCTGGGCTGTATTTTCCACAGGCCCGGGGGCTTTGAAGGATTCCACCTCGGTTTTGAGGAGTGTGAAATTAGCTTTAGAGAGGTTTTTCACTGTGGTTTTCTGGGCAGTGGGTGGGGTCGGGATGTGAATATCCAGTGAGATTAGTTTATGGTCTGATCTTACCAGTGAGGGATAAACTTCTGGTCTGGAGCATAGAGTCCCCATGTTGGTGATGATCAGGTCTAATATGTTTTCCCCTCTTGTGAGAGTGGTAACAAGTTGTTCCATAGCATTTGAGTTTATAAATTCTAGGAACCTTTGGGCTAGGGTGTTGGAGCTAGAGTAATGCTCCCAGTCTATGTTTGGGTAGTTGAAGTCACCCAATATAATGGTGTTTGGAGACACCTTCATATTTTCCAGTGTTCTCAGGAAGGCCGAGTGGGGTACCTGGGTTTGGGAGGGTGGTCTGTAGCAGGCTATAAACTGGAAGGCAGTTTTACCCACTGTTAGTTGCACATGGATAGTCTCTGATGCTTCGTGCTTTGCCACCAACCTGGAGGTGTGGGTATCTTTGATGAATATCGATACTCCTCCTCCTTTTGTGGTTCGGTCCAAGTTTTGGGGCCGAAAAGCATGGTATGAGGTATAACCTGGTAGTGCTGGGGTGCTCTCGGGAGCCCTGAACCAGGTTTCTGTTACTGCACAGATATCGATGTTCTCCATGCTAAGGAGAGTTTCGAGTGCATGCATCTTGAGGTTTAGACTTCTGGCGTTGAGTAACATTACTCTTAGTTTCTTATCCCTTGTGATACCTATGGAGGTGGGTTTGTCTTTTGAGCCTTGCCTAAAAAAGGCACTATGGGGGTAGCAAGAGCCTTTGCCAATATCCGAAAGCCCAGGGGTGACAGGTGTAAGCCGTCCCTAGTGAAGCATCGTGGCTTGTCGAGCATATCATCCCAAGCTGACAGGCATTGGAACCCCTTTGAATGACACCAGTACTTAAGCCAATTGTTGAAATTGATCATCTTGTCTTCATATTGTGGCATCATTCTTGGTGAGGGTAAGATGCTACTCAAGGTCAGGGTCATACCGGCCTGGGCTACATGCTCAGAGAGCTCCTCTATGTCTCTTTTCATGTAGTCCAGGGAGGTACGTCTCAGGTGATTCACACCAGCATGGACAATGACTGAGTCATATTTGTACTTGCCTTGGAGTGACCTGAGTGCTTGTGTTATGTGGCGGATCCTAGCACCCGACAGGCTGCTCACCGTGACCCTCTCCTTGTTCAGCCTGGTGAGCAGGACATCAGTGTGCCTGACGATAGAGTCACCTATTACAAGTGTATCAGGTGTGTTGTTTAGTCTTAAGGGCTGTGACTGTTTGGCACACTGGCTTTGTGAGATATGTGTTGCACGTGTTTTGTTTTGGGGTAGCGGTTGCTTGGGTGACTGCTTTGGAGGTCTCTGCTGCTTAGGCAGATCTTTATTTAGAGCCTCCGAGTATGTTTTTGTGTGATAATGTGTTTGGTTTGCTGTTATGGTAGGTCTATGTGAGACTGGAATTGTAGTGAGTGTGGTTTCCTTCTCCTCCTGACTGGTTATGCCAGTACTGAGTTGAGAGAGCTTAGCCTCCAGTTTGGCAATATGGTTGCATCTCTCACATGTGTTGGAATTTGTTGGGAGGAGGAGAGGGTTGTCTGTGTACATGAGGCAGTTGTAACATTGCCTCAAGATTCCCAGATTCACCAGCTGGACCAGAGAGGAGATTGACAACTGACCTTTGGACATGCTAGGAATAATATTGGGAATTCCTTTATAATTGAAAACAAGGGCCAGTGGGGAGTGAGGGTGTAGTGCTTTTAATTTTTAGTGCTGACTTATATAATTGCTTTAGTGAGCAAGTGCCAGGTAACTTAAGTGCAATGTGTTACAGGTAACTTAAATGCAAAAACGACAAACAGTAACTTTCTTTCAAGTGAAACAAGGAAATAAGTACAGTAAGCAATGCAGATATCACTAGTGATCCACAGAAGCGCTGAAAAGCCGCGTATGAGGTGGAATTAGCGTTCCAGGGAAATAACAAGCAAACAAACAACAAGCATATAAACAAAGCTAGATTCAGCAGGCCTGGATCTAGTCTATGCTACATATATATATATATATATATATATATATATATATATATATATATATAATATATATAAAATATATATATATATATATATATATATATATATATATATATATATATATATATACACAAACACACATACACACACACCTCCCACTTTCCAAAGACATGTAGTAGGTGGATTGAACACTCTAAATTAGCCATAGGTGTGAGTGCATGTACAAGTGTGTGGTGAGGAAGAGCTATCACAGCAGGGCTAGCCACCTGGTGGTGTAAGCCTTAGTGCTAGATGATTGTCACTGTTGAAGTGACACCCTGACCCCATATGCAAAAATGGGAAAAAGGTGTTGCAGATGGATGGATGGATGGATGGATGGAGATATCTCTCTCTCTCTCTGTATGTATGTATGTATATATATATATATATATATCTATATATATATGTGTATATATATATATATATATATATATATATATATATATAGATATAGATATATATATATATATATATATATATATATATATATATATATATGTTGCTTGGTTTTGTTAGAGTGCAATACACACTGTATTATAGTGAGAAGTATGAAAAGACATTGCTTAGGAAAGATGTTCAAAGATGCATGTTCACATGAATGCAATGAGTCCGCTTAGCTATACTTGCGACATAGCTCAGCATAGTGAGTGCACTCAGTCAGAGGCACAGTAATGCTTCATGTATACTACTGCCTTTGCTCAAATGTCATTACCAGCAGCTTGGTTCCTGATGTAACTCTTGTAGGTGACTTAATGAAGGAGACTATCTAGATTTTGCAGTGTGATCATATATGCCAGATAAGGGGGTTTTGCAACTGGCATAGTCCTAGCAGGGCATATATCATGTATGTGGCATGGTATAATTAGTATAGGTGCAAAGGGCAAAGTAGTCTGATAAGCCATAGGCTGATATCACTGGTTTATAGCACTAGGTACAATCACCTACACCTAAAACAGGTAGGAGAAGTTTAAGCTGAATGCACACCACCGACATTTAGCATCCTGAATACATGCTGGAGCTGTTAAGAGTGCAGTAATAAATCATACATGCACTGGTTCATGATACTGCAGCATGTTTCATGCAGAGCTCTTCAACAGAACAAATTTCCAGAACATTCAATGGCTGAAAAGTAGTGCTTCTGAGCCAAATACTAGAAAAAAGGGATGTAGAAGTAAGGTTTACTCTGCAGGTAACTCAGTATGCTTTGTGTGATAATTCACTGACCACCCCCAATGGAATATTAAAGTGCATAACTAAAAAAACATAAAGCTAAAGGAAAGTGTGGGAAATTTGCAGTTGCCTAGGGCAATGGCAGTTGCCTAGGGCACTGGCAGTGCTGTGCTATGCTGTACTTAGAATGCTGTGCTCATACTGGAAATCTTAGCTATCAAAGGCTTGAAATGTTTATGGTCAATTGTGGGTATCTTGATTTCAGATGGATGTTAGAGTGATGAAGACAATTAAGGGGATGGTCCATAAAATGGGAAGACTGCAGTACATAGCTGCCCTAAAAATATCATAACTACTTGGTCTGGAGAAGTCCATGGACAGAGGCTATAACCTGGATTAAAAAAAAGTCAAGATAAGTAAGTTGGGTGCAATCCCTGCTAAGAATGGACAGTGGGAGAAGTAGCCATTAATAAGTACTGCAAGGAAATAGATTAAGAAAAGTGAAAGGAGGTACAGTTCACCCAAAGGGATATAAACACTTCAGATGTACTTAGAAGAAACATGAGTGCATGTTTCATTATGGATTGATTCATATGTTCATAGATTAGTACTAAGTTAACTGCCCTTGTGAGCCATTTTAAGCCTAGCCAATTATCCTTTGTGAGGCTCAAACCCTGCACCTTGTGTCTGTAAGGTGAACACCTTAGCCATTAGACCACCCTCCCAACCCCCACTGGTCCATAAAATGGGAAGACTGCAGTACATAGCTTCCCTTAAAATACAACTATTTGGTCTGGAGAAGTCCATGTTTGAGGCCAGTAATCCTCCATCCAATAATCAAAATTTTTCTTGAAGAGTGCTAATGAGGAGCTTTGTTTGATATAGATAGGTGGTTTGTTCCAGTGCCAAAAGTCTGTGGGAAGTCTGTGGGACAGGAACCTATCCCTCCAGCATGTTCTGTTTATTGTGGTGACAAGGGTTAGGTCCCTAGAGCGTGTAGCTCGGAGGGAATGGCTACTTCTCCCACTGTCCATTCTTAGCAGGGATTGCACCCAACTTACTTATCATTGTGGGGATGAGTATGAGATAAGAGGAACAAGAGGAGTAACAGGATGTGACAAAGACCCATACATTTTGATGGCACAATAAGGACCACTTGGCCCACCTGATCCACACATTTCTCTACCTAAATGATTCAGATTTTCCTTAATCAGTATCTTATTTTCACCTTTTGTAAAAGGGCCTTTCTGTGTTTCCAATCAACTCTTGAATTCTCTCATGATTTTTAACTATACTACTGTTTCAAGGCCATGCTAAGTTGTTAACCAATTTCTGTAGAAAAAAAAATACTTGTATCTTCAAACTGTTCATAGGTTCATAGGTAGGTACTAGGCTATCGGCCCTAGGGCCTATACAAGCCTAGCCAAAAAGGTACCGTGGCTTTCGCCACCCAAGAAAATTATTTTCCTGTCACCCTGTCGAGCAGAGCCACAGAGGTGATCCCCGGGGTGAATTTCCTATTTCCCATCCAATCATCAAGATTTTTCTTGAAGAGTGCTAATGAGGAGCTTTGTTTGATATAGATAGGTGGTTTGTTCCAGAGTATGGGAAGTCTGTGGGACAGGAACCTATCCCTCCAGCATGTTCTGTTTATTGTGGTGACAAGGTTTTGGTCCCTAGAGCGTCTAGCTCAGAGAGATTGGGATTTCTTTAAATGGAGCATGTCCAACAGCTCTGGGTTTGACATAGCTTTGTATGTTAGGCAGAGATCGCCTCTGAGTAGGCAATATGTGACAGAGTAAAGCTGGTGTTTTTTGAGACGGTCTGCATAGAGCATCTGTTTGAGGCCAGTAATCCTCTTTGTGAGGTATTTCTGCAGCCTTTCGAGTTGTCGCAGATGTCTTGTGAGGTACATAACAAAAGGGGCATTGTACTCTATAATGGGTCTAATGAGTGATGAGTAGAGGGGAACAATGACCTCTTTTTTCCTGGATGAGAAACCTTTTGTGATGAGGTGTGTCACGTAGAAGGATTTCCTGACTACTGTGGCAATGTGATTATCAAACGAGAGACTACTGTCCACCTGTGTCCCAAGTTCTCTTATCACACTTTCAGTGTTAAGTAGACTACCACCTATGTGGTAGCTCATGGGTACAGAGTTTTTACCAAAGGGGATGACAATGCACTTTGTGGCATTGAGCTTGAGGTCATGGCTTTGACACCAGGCATCTGTCTCAGTGAGGCCCTTTTGTAGGATGTCCACATCATTAGGAGTTTCAATTATGGCTCCTACTTTGCAGTCATCTGCGAAATTTGTTAGTCAAAGACCTTCTGTGTTAACCTGTACTTCAGAAAAGTAGATACCAAACAGGAGAGGACCCAGGACTGAACCCTGTGGTACTTCACTTGTCACTGGTCTGAAGTCGGATTTGGTGTCTGCTACTTTCACAATGTGGGTTTTGTCAGTGAGCCAGTTGGCAACCCATCTTGTGACATAGGGATTTATACCTAGTTTAGTGAGTTTATCTGTAATTCCAGAGTGGGGGATGGTGTCAAAAGCCTTGGCGAGATCTAGATAGGCTGTCTGAACCACCTTACCCTCATCTATGGCTTTGGTGACTGCTTCAAATAAGTCAATCAGGTTTAGGAGACATGATCTGCCTTTTACAAACTGAAATGGGTGGGGTCCAGAGTTTGGAAAATACCAATGTATTTGTTTATAAGTTCCATGGCCTTGCAGACCAGGCTCATTAGGGTAATGGTGCGGTAGTTCCTGGGGTCCGTGGTCGCTCCCCATTTGTGGAGTGGGATAACTGTCACTGTGTGCCATTCAGTGGGCACAAAGCCTGAGGTGAGGCTATGATTGAGCATAGTGCTTAGGTGGGGTGCCAGTTCATTCTGTATTTCATGTAGAACACAGCCTGGGATGTTGTCAGGTCCAATGGATACAGTGTTTTGGCTTTGGAGAGTGTGGTTTTTACCTGTGCAGCCATGATTACAGGAACTTTGCATTCTTCTGGTATAGAAATGGGCCCTTTAGAGGGTGAAGGGGGGGTAAAGTTAGCACAGAACCTATCTGCCAGGATGTTGGCAATATCAGTATATTTAGTGCCATTGTGCTGTAACTCAGAGCAGATCTGTGTGTTACCATTGAGATTCTTGACATAGCTATAGAATGTTTTGTGGTTGTCTTTAGAATCAATATTGATTTTGTTTTCATAACTAGCTTTGGAGGATTTTATGAGGGATCTCAGCTTCTTACTCAGGCTGACCAAGGAGTTCTTCCAGTCATGGAATTTTACTCTTTTTTGCAACAGTTTCTTTCTTCTGTTGTAGAGTTTGTTTATGGCAGGGGACCACCAGATTGTCTTCCTTTTTTTGGAGGATAGACTCTTGGTTCAGTTAGGGATAGCACGATCCATGCACTTGTGTAAGTGCTTATAAAGTGCATTTGTGTAGGATTCAGCAGTCATACCTTTATTGTTTGTCTGCATGGGTGCTGTGAAGTTTGCCACTTCTGTCTTAAGAAGCGTGAAGTTGGCTTTGGAGACATTTTTTACGGTGGTTTCCCTAATGGGGGGTGGGGGGCAGTATGTGGATGTCTAGGCTGATTAGCTTGTGGTCGGATCTGACCAACGAGGAATTGACCTCTGGTGTGGAACACCAGTTGTCCATGTTGGTAATGACCAGGTCTAGGATATTGCTGCCCCTGGCGGAGGTGTGGGTAAGTTGATCCAAGGCATTGGAATTTATGAATTCCAGAAAACGCTGAGCAAAAGAGTTGGTCAATGAGTAGTTTTCCCAGTTAATGGTGGGGGTAGTTGAAATCGCCCATTATTAGGGTGTTGGGTTGTACCCTAATATTTTCCAGTGTATCAAGCAATGAGGAGTGGGAATCCTGGGGCATGGTGGGGGATCTGTAGCAAGTTACAATTTGGATTTCTGTCTTGCTCAGAGTTAGTTGCACTTGGATAATCTCGGATGCATTATGCTGAGCAACTAGCCTGGAGGTGTGGATATCCTTATTGAATATGGACACACCTCCGCCTTTAGTGTTTCGGTCCAGGTTAGGTGGCCAAAAGATGTGGTATGAATTGTAGCCTAGTAATGCAGGAGTGCTCTCTGGAGACTTGAACAAGGTCACTGTCACTGCACAGATGTCGATGTTCTCCATTTTAAGGAGTGCCTTGAGTGAATGCATTTTGAGGTTTAGACTTCTAATAGCATTGAGTAGCATTACCCTCAGATTTTGCTTGCTTGTACCTGTTACGGTAGTGAATTTGTCATTTGAACCTTGCCTAAAAAAGACATTATAGGGGTGGGAAGAGCCTTAGCCAGTATCTGGAATCCCAAGAGTGACAGGTGCAGGCCATATCTGGCAAAGCATCGTGGTCTGTCGATCATGTCATCCCAGGCAGACAGATACTGGATCCCCTTAGAATGACACCAGAAGCTTAGCTAATTGGTGAATTCAGTCATTTTGTCCTTGTACTGTGGTATCATTCTGGGTGATGACAGGATGCTACTCAGGGCTAGGGTCATACCTGCCTGGGCTACAAGATCGGAGACCTCCTCCATGTCTCTTTTCATGTAGACTCAGGTCATTCATACCAACATGGACAATGACAGAGTCATATTTGTACTTGTTCTGTTGTGACCTGAGTGCATGTGTTATGTGGCGGATCCTGGAACCTGACAGGCAACTGACAGTAACTTTCTCCTTGTTTAGCCTGGTGAGTGGAACATCAGTGTGCCTGACTACAGAGTCACCTATGACTAGAGTGTTGGGTACGTTGTTATGTCTTATGGGCTGTGGTTGAGTGGCACACTGAGTTTGTGGGCTATGTGTCATTTGGGTTATGTTGGGGGGTGGATGTTGCATGCATTTCTGTTTTGGAGGTCTCTGTTGCTTGAGCAGATTTTTATTGAGAGCCTCCGCGAATGTAGGTGTGTGGTTTGTGTTGCTATGTGTGTGTTTTGGTGGTGTAGGTTTTGAGGGACTATGTGATGAGTGTGGTGTGGTTTAAGTGTTTATCTTCTCCTCTTGACTGTCTAGTCCAGTCTTGGGTGAAGAGAGCTTTGCTTCCAGTTTAGCTATATAAGTCCATCTCTCACAGGTTGTAGTGTTGGGTGGTAGGAGGAGAGAGTTGTCTGTGTACATGAGACAATTGCTGCATTGCCCCAAGATGCCCATATTTATCAGGTAGACAGGAGAAAACACTGGGAGCTGACTCTTAGACATGCCTGGATAGGTGCTTATGTATTAAGTACTAAAATCTGTTTTCCTCTAGACAAGTGAGGAAAGTTGAGTGTTGTAGTAATTTGTAGCTTATTTAGTGCTTACAATGAGTTCTGAACAAGTGCTGAGCTCAAAGAAACAGATTTGAGTGCTAAAACTAAAAAACTGGCTAGTTCTAAGGGAAAATTTGAAGAGCAGACTTTATGGCGCCAGGATTAGTTTAACCCTAGCTAAGCGGCGATGTATAAAGTGCATTTTTTTTAAATAACAGTAGCAAATGAGCAAACTGATTTAAACAAATTAACCAATAAAAAGCTAAAAACTGAGCCCCGTTCCAGCAGTCTTCGATCAGACAAGTTTTAACTGCACACTCCTGCCACTAGGGTGCAAGAGAACCTTCTCCAAAAAAAGATGGTCTGGATTAGTGCTCAAGTTATACAAACAAAACTAGATTCAGCAGGTCTGAATTTAGTCTATGCTACAGCAAACAAGGCATACCAATTTCAGAAAGAAACAGTTCAAATAAGCAGGCACAATAAGCCTTTAACCAGAAACTCCCAGCTCAGAAGGGCAGAATCTACCCTCACCTCCCACACCTACTTAATGTAAAATAACTGGCCCGAAGCCCAAGTGCTTAAACCAGAACTAATACACTCTTAGAATAACAGACACTAAGCATTCAACTTAGTAGGATGCAAGCTACCTGTCCTGCCACAACTGTTCTTTTTGTTTTTATTGGTCTCTTTTCAAAAATGGTGCCTACATTTTTTCTCTAAAGTTTTTAATTCCAACTGCTTGCCATCCTTGCTGGGAGAGGGATCATTCTGCTTGCAGCTGTTAGAGTGTTCTCTCTGTTGTCATAGTCCTGTTACCCATGATAGTCTCCCACAGTTCTTTGACACGTATCTATCCCCAGCCAAAGAGCACACACTACTTAGTAGGTGCTTGTCTCTGGTTCTTATGCTGTCTTGCCAACACACTCAGCCTCTGACTCATTCAGTCGACTGGGCTGCTTTCTTCACCACAGAATGGGTGAAACAACATTGGAATGTCACCCCCTTCCCCAAGTGCCTCTTCCAGTATCCAGTCAGTAACTAATTCCAGATTCTTTGGGTTACAATTAGAGCTTTATCCAACTCTACCATGGAGATAGTCAAATATGGTACCCACTTTGATCCTGTAGATTACCTTGTGTCCCCTCCCTAGACTATACATATTATTATTTCTAATATCATTCTTTTTAGGACTTCCGATGCAGACTACAGAACTACATTTACTCTGTCTATAGTCTTGCAATGGTAAAGTCTCCAGAACTGTACACAGTACTAGAGTTGGGGTCTCACCAGCTATTTCTAAAGAGGGATGGCTGTTTCTGTGCACCATCATCCTGCTAACCCTTCCTTGCTGCTTTGCTACGCTGTTTGCTTATCCATAGATCATCTGATATGACACCCCAGAATCCTTTTCCACCTTAATTATTGCTACAACAGTTTCTCCTCTAGCTGTGGACTGCCACTAAATACTTTGATTTTGGATGCATTATTTAGCCTTTGTACTGAAAATATCCTTTTCACCATTTCTCCACCTTTTCTAAGCCCTTTTTCCATCCTTTCTTCTCCTTGTTGTACATTAACTGCACTGCTTGTCTTAGCAAACAGGCAGATGCTTGCATTCAGAGCTTCTGCAGTGTCCGGTACATGGACAATGAGGAGGACCAGACACAGTAGTATCTGCTGAGAAACACCGTGGTAGCTTATTCTTTCTTCCCAGCGGACCCTGTCTGATCTCATTTTCTAGTTAGTGCTTTATCCATGTTACCACCTTAGGGGACAATCCTAGCCCATCCATTTTAGTTTTTAGCCTTTTTTAAAGCACACTGTGAAATACAGACAGTGGGTAGACAGTAGTTGCATAGGAGGCTAACTGAATTATATGGATTTGATACGCAATTGTCTCGTTCCGTAACTAGTTTCTCTATGGCTTTGTGTTGATTACAAGTGCTGCACAGCACAGAAAATCAGCATGGTGTATGCAAGAGTAGGCCAAAACATGCTGCATCACTTCCCCAAAGTACAGTAGCTGGATTTTAATAGCAGAACATCCCTGGTGGGTCAGAATTGAAGCTTCTTGACATCAGACAGGATTGGTTCATTCTTGTGTACACATACCATGGAATCCTTACCAGTAATTATTTCTGATTAGGAGGAGAAGCAACTGCACAGACAGTTGCTACAGAGCTAGAGAAGTGGAGCTTTGTTGTAACCTGAAAATGTCATTGAATTCACTTTTAGTAGAGAACTCTTCTAGACTAACCAGAAGCAGACAAAAAAGTTCTGATCTGTGATGCTATAAGGTCCTTGACTTTATTTAGCATTCCAGATGCTAGCCACCTGGACAGGAGAAGGAATAATTTCAGTGGCCTGTGGCCAGACCTTAAGAGTTAATTGTTTAAAGATCTTCCTGTCCAGGGGAAGTCAGAAGCAGGCAGAAAAGAAAAGCTATGCAGTGAAGTGATTGGCATCGAAGCCTGTGTATTCTTCCCACTTTGACAACATTGCATGTCTAAGTCTAGGAAGAAGGCAGTACAGGTTTAACTAAAAAAATAATAATAATAATCCTACAGTGTACTGGCACTAGATAGCTGCCACACAGCCCTCATTTTTAGAGTGAATAGTGAACAGTGTGTGAGGTATGAAAACATTAAAACAACACAAAAAATAGATTCATTTTGTGGTGTAGCAAGATACGTATTTGTGTACATTTGTTTTCTAATTTTATACTTGTTTATATAACCTTCTTAGTTTTCATCTCCATTTGCACTGAAATTTTCTTACTCCTGGCAGCTGCAGTGGTATAGTATAATGCAAGGTCAATGCAACTATTACATTGTATTAGTTCTATGTTTACAAAACCCACCTAGAAATGGACACCTGATGACAGCTTAAAATAAAACTCCCCACGGTACTATACATGTCAGTTTATAAACCTTCACCACATGATGGCAAATATGATATTCCTGTTTTACGGTAATTCATTGTGTTTATTCATGACTTTGCTGTAATGCGCCCCCTTTATTCCTGCTTTACCATGCTCCTTGCTGTTTATTTTTGCATTTAGTGTAATTTGTTCTGTTTATTCTTAACTGCCAGTTAGTCTGTTTTTTTTTCCTGGCTTTGCTTTACTTTTTTCTGTTGACTGGCAATTATGTAAACAAGCCAATGACTTACTCAAACAGTGCGTGCTAGCACATTATATTCTCATGTTAAAATGTCACTGTCAGACAATAACATTTTAAAAACTGCATAAGGGAAGCCCCAGGGGGGTACCTGAGTTGTACTCCAAAACGTCCAACAATACTCACCCATATGTCATTTGGCTGACCAAAGTCTTCCCAAAGCAACAATAGAGGTTACATTGTACCAAATATAGAAAGAGCAAATGAGACACAATACCTGACATTGTATTACTGAACTTCCCAAAGTAATTGAGCAAGTTGAAATGTATGTGTGTGAGAGAGTGTGTGTGTGTGTGTGTGTGTGTGTGTGTGTGTGTGTGTGTGTGTGTGTGTGCGTGTGTGTGCGTGTGTGTGCGTGTGTGTGCGTGTGTGTGTGCGTGTGTGTGTGTGTGTGTGTGTGTGTGTGTGTGTGTGTGTGTGTGTGTGTGTGTGTGTGCATGTTTGTTTGAGGGAAGGTAAGCTCAGCCAACAACCTTCTCCCAAAAATAATTAATTCCACAATGAAATGGCACTGACGTGTTTCAGAGTGAACACAGGAATACAATTAATTTAATTTGATGAAAAATATCAGTATTTTCATTTGGCCAAGTGACATTCTGTGATATGTGATGTGGTACTTCACAATACTCAGTATTTTCATTTGGCCAAGCGACATTCTGTGATGCGTGATGTGGTACTTCACAATACTCAGTATTTTCATTTGGCCAAGTGACATTCTGTGATGCATGATGTGGTACTTCACAATATTCAGTATTGTCACTTGGCCAAATGAAAATATGATGCGTGATGTGGTACTTCACAATACTCAGTATTTTCATTTGGCCAAGTGACATTCTGTGATGCGTGATGTGGTACTTCACAATACTCAGTATTTTCATTTGGCCAAGTGACATTCTGTGATGCGTGATGTGGTACTTCACAATACTCAGTATTTTCACTTGGCCAAGTGACATTCTGTGATGCGTGATGTGGTACTTCACAATACTCAGTATTTTCATTTGGCCAAGTGACATTCTGTGATACGTGATGTGGTACTTCACAATACTCAGTATTTTCATTTGGCCAAGTGACATTCTATGATACGTGATGTGGTACTTCACAATATCACTAGACTTGAATATTGCTAACAGTGTAGGACAAACACAGCCCCAGCAGGAATGCAAAACAAAGTGTGTTGTCAAGGAAATAACATATATGAAACAAGATGGTCTGTAAGGAACAAAAGAGTAATATAATGTGATAGTGTTGTGAATTTGCTTAAATCTGTTTTGTGAGTACTATTTAAGCACAAGCACACCACAACAATTTATAAGAATATACCATCAGTAGTTTCTGTTATGTTTTTTAAGGGGGGGGGTGCTGGTGCCTCCTTAACTCTACCACCTTGTTGTATAACAGTACAAAAACGTGTTATGGATGTGTTTAAGGGGGTACAAGTTCCCCGTAAAAAGCATAACAGAAAGTTGCATAACTTGACAAAATCAAGAGGCCATTGTGTTACACTTGCTCCCTTGTAGATCGATGCTGGCAGCATTAGGTGACTTATAGATTCAGGCCAACACTTGTGGAGAGTAAAGATGTCAGCAATTCCAGGAAGGGATGAAATGACAAGTAACCACTGAGACAGTCGGTAGTTGGGGAAGGAGATGAAGGGTACAGACAGAGTAAGGAAAAGTGATGCCATGTTGCGCTTGTATTGTGTTTCAAATAAAAAAAAACTCTGCAGTACCCAGAATGTCCTGTAGTTCAAGTCATAAGATGTGTGATTCAAAAACAAGACCCCATACCACTGCTGCTTTGGCAAGTTTAATAATGTTGTAATAAAAGAGAAGTAACCAAGAACAGAAAATGAGCACTAATTCCTAAACCAGGGGAAGTTTGCAATCCTGAGGAACTGACTTCTAGATTATCTTTTCTAGCTTCTTGCTAACAGTACGAATGTGCAGTCTGTTTGCAAAAGCTGACCGTTACTTTACGTTATACTTGTATTATGGTAGAAAGAGACAAGATGCCTAACTAGTCTGACCTTAAATGTATTTAGCAGTCTATCACCCCTCCATCCCTACCTTCCCCTTTACCATTTTTTCAGTTGTCCCACATTCTGCTGAATGCCTCTGTGGATTCCCTCTCCAACTCCCATTCTAGTAGTCCATCCTCTAGGTCTGCAACCCTCTCTGTGAAAAAGTACTTTCAAAGTTGTAGGTTGCAGTAGTTAGCCTTTACTGTCTGCCACCTGTTCATAGGTAAGTACTGCGCTAGCTGCCCTTATGGGCTCATAGGTCCATAGGTGTATAAATGGCTAATGACCAGTAGGGCCCTTATAAACCTAGCCATGCAACCAATGTGACCCACAAATCTGATTTATATAGGGGGTGATTTACTGACTGTCTCTGTCGATCAGAGACATAGCAGACAGACCAGGGTGAATTTATTGGTCCAAGCTGCACTTAAAGCGTGAAGCATGTTGGAATTGTGATAAACATGTTTGGGTAGCCTGTTCCAGAGAATAGAAATTCACTGACAAACATATCTGTTTTTCCAACATGTCCTATTTATGCAGCAAGCAAACTTTAGGTCTTTTGATCTAGTAGTCCTGATACTGTTTGTTTTGCAAATGTGCAAAAGACTCATCAAAACAGGGTCCAGGGATGCCTTGTATGCTAGGCGAAGATCACCTCTGAGAAGTATGTATAATATCAAGTAGAGTGACAGGGCTCTGAGTCAATCAGTGGAGGACATTGTTTTTTACTCCCACTATTCTTTTTGTAAGAAACCTTTGTGGATGCATCAGTTGCTGCATGTGTCTGGTGAGGTACATACCAAAGGGGGCATTATATTCTATGAAGCGTCTGATGAGGGACAAGTACATTGGTATGATGACCTCTCTGGTCCAAGATGCCATGCCATTGCTTATAAGTTCAGCCAACATAGAAGGATTTTCTTACTACCTTGGACATATATTGGCCAAGGCTAGGTTACTGTCTACATAAGTTCCCAGATCCATGACTAATGAATCAACTTTTAGGGGTATTTTATGGATCACATAGTTACATGGGGTGGCAGACTTCTCAGAAGGTACTATAATGCATTTCTTGGTATAGAGTTTTAAGCCGTGGCTTTAGCACTAAGCATTTATCTGTATTAGATCTTCCTGAAGGGTGTTCTCAACTTGGGGGATTCAATGACTGTACCCTGTTTGCAATCCCCTGAGGACTTGGTTAGTCAGAGGCCTTTGACATTAGTTTAACATCCAAGAAGTACATACCAAAGAGGAGTGGGCCTAGCACAAAGCCCTGGGAGACTCCACTGATGACCAGCCTCTTTGTGGAGGTGGCCTCACTGATTCTAACCTTCTGGATCCTATCAGTGACCCAACTAGCTATCCAGCATGTTATAAATGGGTTTATACCTAGCTCCATAGGTTTGTTGACAATGCCCAAGTGGGGTATTGTACCAAATGCCTTCTCCAGATGTAGGTAAACAGTATGTAGCATTTTCTCCCCATCCATTGCTTTACTGATCTTTTCAAAGAAGTCCACCAGATTCAGAAAGCATGACTTTCCCATGACAAAGTCAAAATGCAATGGATCCAGTGTCTGGAGGTCTCCTATGTCCTTGTTGATAATTTCCATGATAATTCTTTCCATCATTTTGCAAATAAGAGTAATCATATTAATGGATCTGTAGTTTCCAGGACCTGTTGAAGGTCTTCCCTTATGAAGGGGGATAACCATCACAATCCGCAGTTCATGTGGCACAAAGCCTGTTTTAAGACTATAGTTAAATAATGATTCAAGGGGTCCTGATAAGTCATATTTTAGACTATTCAGGAGGGATACTAGGATGTTATTGGGGCTCATTGAGGCCGTTGTTCTTGGCTTTAGTGAGTGCAGCCAGTACATGCTCTCATGTTATAGCTAGAGGGTTTATGTTTTAGGGTATTTTGGGGGGATGGTTGAGGGTGCAGTTGAAACTGAATTTGTCTGGTGACAGGTTCACTATATCACCAGGCTCAGTGAATGTGGCACCATTAACCACCAGTTCAGCACATTGCTATGTGCTGCCCTTGAGGTTTATGGCATAGCTGTAGAAGATCCCAAAGTCAGCTTTGCCTAACTTAATTAGCCCTCTTAGTTGCCTTCTTCCTTTGATGAGAAAGTTTTTATCTTTATGGGAATTACCCTTCCTGATTTTTGCATAATATTTTTCTTTTTGTTGTATATCCTGATTTTTGCATAATATTTTTATTTTTGTTGTATATCCTGATTTTTGCATAATATTTTTATTTTTGTTGGATATCCTGTTTAATTTGTGATGCCACCAGGGCAGTGTGTTTCTGGGGCTAGTCCTGGGCTTACTTCTAGTAAGTACAGTAGCCTCTAAGCCACCATTGACATGGTTGTACAGAGTTTCTGAGGGCAATTCAGCATGGGCTGCTGAATTCTCAGGGTTTGGAGGGGCATTGAATTTTGACAAACCATAACTTAATAAAAAGGTAACTCACATTGGAATAATTCCTGTTACTGATTTTACTGGAATTACGGAGTTGATTTTGATTTCAAAGAAGACAGCTTTAGGGTCAGGCCTTCCCAGGGAGGATAAGATATTGGGGGGAGGTGCAGCATTCTCCCATATTTGTGAGCACAAGGATCAGTATGTTGGAGCGTCTAGTGGGCATATTCACTGTTTGGTCAATGGTGTTTATATTTACAAAGTCCAGGAATCTGTGTGTCTGTAGATTTGAGGCCATTTAGGATTCCCAGTCTATAAAGGGTAATTAATGTCTCCTCTGGGTAGGGTGTTAGGTCCAAGTATGCATTGTGAGTTTCTTGGGACATGGAGAGTGACCTATAGCTAACTATGATGCGGTATAGGATTTTGTCTATGGTGATCTGCCATGGAGAAAATCCAGCATGTCATCATGTTCGACCACCCTAGAGGCATGCTTGCTATTGATGTATATTGAGTCACCTCCATCTTTAGCCCTTTTCTATGCTGCTACTAGACTAAAATTGTGGAAGGCACTGAAACCTTGCACTGCTGGGATACTCTCTGTCGTATCTCAGTAACTGCTCAGATGTCTATATTCTCAAGTGTGAGGAGGGCTTGGAGGGAGTGTAGTTTTTTTTTTAATTTAGGCTCCTACCATTGAGCAGTAAGACTTTGAGTTTCATTTGAATTGATTTTGCTATGTCGGTAGGTTTGTCAATTTGGCATTGCCTAAAAAGGTACTGTGGGGTAGATAAAGTTTTAGCCAGTACTCAAAAGTCTAGAGGGAAAGGCGCAGACCATCTTTGGCAAAAAATGTGGTCCGTTAACCATGTCCTACCAAGCTGACAAATATTCCAATCGCTTAGAATGACACCAGAAAGATGGCTAGTTGTTGAAATCAGTCATTCTTTGCTCATATTGTGGCATCGTCCTTGGTGATGGTAATATGATGCTCAATGCTTGGCTCATACCAGCCTGAGACACATAGGGTGAAAGCTCCATAATGTTTCTCTTCCCATAGTCCAGGTTAGTGCATCATTTACACCTACAGGGACTACAATGGAATCATACTGGTACACATGGTGTAATGACTTGAGTCCATGAGTGATCTGGCGGACCATGGTTCCAGATAACCAACTAACAGCTATCTGCTCCTTGTTCAGCCTGGTTAGAAAGGCATCAGTATATCTTACAATGGAGTCCCCTGTGAGGAGAATCCTTTGATGTGTGTTTGCTTGACTTAGGAGATTAGTGTTTGGGCACCACTGAGAGTGACAGTATGTGTAGTGTTAGGTGTTTTTTTTTATTTTTCTGAGTGCCTTTGGGCTTGCTGAGGCATAGCCTTGACAATGAGTGGTCTAGGTGATCTTTGTTGCTTTGGAAGATTGCATTTAAGTGCCTCATCACACATCAGTCTATGTGTGTGCTGTGTGTTATGTGAGGTGGATGTTGTGTGTAGTTTTGACAACCTGATGTGGACTTGTATGCGAGAGTTTAGCCTCCAGTGTCATTGTACAAGTACATTTCTCGCATACTGTGTCTGCTCCTTTAAGGATTAAGTAGGTGCCAGTAAATATGAGACAATTGCTACATTGTCTCAAGATGTCCATATCCACCAAGCTGGCTACAGAGAAGTTAGAAAATTGCATATACATACTGTCCAGCCCTTTGATTTGTGAGCTACAAGGGGTGGTGTATTGGGGTTTGAAGGCTATTAAGAGTCCTTTGATGGTGCAGACTAATAAGGGTGCTTTATCTGGGCAGATTAAGCTAAACAGTACTAAAGTCTTCTAACTTTAATGTTTACACACTATGAAATCTACTAAATCTGTAGGCCCAACTAGTTGCTCTAAGTTTGTAGGCATACAAGGTATTTGTGCTATATTGGTGCTTTACAGTGTACAGTTTTATGAACTGCTCTATGGGGAAAATTTGCTTTCTAGGTGTTTGCTACTGTACAGTGGACTGCTAACCCATGCAAATATGCAAAATGCATAGCAGCACATAAAAAAAACAGAAAACTAACTTAGAACTTTGGCCAATAAAATGATTACCCTCATACCTCTCAACCGTACCGAATTCCTCAGTAAATACTGGTTTTGAGGGCAAAATATTGGGGTGTCACAAATTCCCGAGTGGCCTCTTTAATTTCCGAATTTCCCTGTTTTTTTTTTTTTTTATGAATTTGCTCCCTGATGTCATCACGTGCTGGGTGTGCGCAATGACATCAGCTTTGACAGCCGATCAGAATGCCCAGCCATAATTTAACTTGCTGCAGAGTTGAAGTTCGCACAGCAGCACATCGTTCTTCATTTAGGTAACGACTGCAAGCTTTAGTTGTCTTATGTGCAAGACAGAAAACAAGAAACAGCATATTTGTACTTGGTTCTTTAGTTCAAGAGAGAAAAGTTAGTTCGTTTAAGCTAAAACTGTGTGTATTAAGCTGAACATTTGTACTTAGTGCTCACTAAGTGTGCTCCTGCTCCATTGCTTTTTGGCAGATTTGTATTTTTACTTGTTCTTTAGTTCTGTTAAGCTGAAACTCTATGTATTCAGCTGAATGATGTGGCACGTATTTGTAGTTACTGCTCGTTAAGTGTTCTCAATTGCTTTGCTTTCCATTAAGCATTTGTGATTACTTAGTGCTGGTTAAGAGTGCTCCATTGCTTTCCATTAACCTAAAACTGTGTATTAAGCTGAATGGCACGGCACGCATTTGATTTTGTACTTAGTGTTTGTTTAAGTGTGCTCCATTGTTTTCCGTTAAGCTGAAACTGCATTATGTTGAACAGCACGGCAGCACACATTTGATTTTGTACTTAATGCTTGACTGCTTGTTAAGTGTGCTCTATTGCTCTCCGCTAAGCTAAAACTGTGTATTAAGCTGAACAGCATGGCACGCATTAGATTTTGTACTTGGTGGTGCTTGTTAAGTGTTCTCCATTGCTTTCCGTTAAGCTGTAACTGAGTATTAAGCTGAACAGCATGGCACGCATTTGTATTTAATGCTCGTTAAGTGTGCTCCATTGCTTTTTGGCAGATTAAGCTGCTGAGGTGTTACTACTGTTAAGCTGCTGCTAAGGGTCACTTCTGATGTACACCAAGCTTGTGTTTCTGATGTACCCCTCAAGTTACGCAGAACAGCACACACAGCAGTAGTGTCCAGGAGTGCATCGATTTCTTTTTTATCATGTAACAGTACTTTGCCTCGTGCTCTGTTGTATCTATTTTCTTACTTTGTGATCATTGTTTTGTCCTTGTACTGTCACTGAAGTTTTCTGTGATCACTGCTGTTGCTTATTTTTAAAACAGTATCCTTAATTTGCGATTGCGGCTTTAAAACTTTTTTTCCCATTCCTTTTGATTCACTTGCAGAATTTCTTAAAAAAATTGTAAAACTACCAGATGGCAAAACTTGGTTTGTCTTGGGGAAAAGATGGTAAAAGTATGCTGTTTACCCCACGTGTTTATGCTGACAAGTAAGGACATCTGGAAGCATGTACACACTTCAGTACAGTTTGTAGAAGAGAGCCAACAGGAACTAGGGTACTGCGACCATGGAGAAAAGCTGAAATAAAAGGAAAATGAATGGAATGGTCAGCTTGTGCACAAAAAATGCCTTTCCTGAGCCTGAATAGCAATTTCCAGCTCATTAGACATTTGCATGTTTCCCTTTTATTCACCTTGGTGAGTGATAATGGATCTTCAGCTAGAACTATTCCTAAAGATCTGATCGCTTTGTTTTTTTACAGAGTCTCGCTAACAGTTTTATTACTCTATTTGTTATTCTGCTCTTTCAAGTGTTCTATGGGCTATGTTGCCTATGTATTCAGTCATTTCTTCTCACAGTACATTTCAGGCATCAGAATTAACAGTGGCACTGTCTTAAGTTAATCAGCCTACTTTCACTAATTTGAACGAATGCACAGTTCACTGTCCCTCATGGTGATTAAGCTCATCACAGGACATCAGGTAAAATAAGTAAATAAAGGAAACATTAAATAAAACTAAGCATTGGTTTCACTTTTTTAACCAGTAAGTAATATTTTTAATAACTTGCCTCCCAGGCCCATGCTTACACTTATCAAGGGTATCAGAACTTGTCAGAGATTTGGGATGCATGGTTAGGCTTGTGGTCGTTAGCCTCGTAAACACCTATGAACCTATGAGGGGTTTGTACTGTTAAGCTGCTGTTATGGGGTTTGTACTGTTAAGTCGCTGTTGTGGGGATTTGTACTGCTAAGCGTGAGTGTGTGCATGTGTGCGTGTGTGCGCGTGTGTGTGTGTGTGTGTGTGTGTGTGTGTGTGTGTGTGTGTGTGTGTGTGTGCGTATAAAATGCCCCACTTAGGTATAACTGGAGCAATAGCCTAAATTCTCTACCCATACTATCCACCACCACATATGATTCAAGGAGTTAAGTCCATAGTTCTCAGCTGTCCAAAGTTTTACAAAATGTCTGGAATGTTTGGCTCATACTTGTGGTCTGTTCCTCTTAAATTTGTGTTTTTTTTCTGGAAAATCAATGAGAACTGAATTCATTAAATAATAATAGCCATTTAAGTTTCAGTCTTCCTGTCTTTCAGGAAATGCATGCTAACACAAACATTTTATTCTAGCAACTTTTCTAAGATTATACAAGCAATGTTTAAAATGTGCCCCTGGTTTTGGACCTTTGTTCCCTCCCCCAATACATTTTGGCTTTTTCCAGATTTCTTGTGCTGCATAGTTCTTCAGTGGGAGAAGAGTTTTGAGGGCTGCTTATGCCAAGTCTGTTTGTGTTTGTTGTTAGTAGTACAACAAGTAGAATATTTGCATTTGATGCAGAAGGTTGTGAGTTCTACTCCCACAGTATGTAGACGGATTGCTGATAGTCCTGAGAATGTCCTCTTTGGCAGAGATACCTCTCGGGGGCCATATTTTGGTTGGCTGTTCTTCAGTTTGCGTTTGAAAGTTGGCATCCTACAATTCCATTGGAGTGGGTGAGGTTACGTAATTATGTATGCAAATTTTATGTTAATCTGCATACAGATTTGTACCTATTTTTCATGGGCCTTTGTCCAGATTTTTGATGTTTTCAGGTTGAGAGCTGTGATTACCCTATGAGTCCTTTTGTGTATTTCTCAACTCAGATATATCAAGCAAACACCTCCTGCCACAAGATGAATAACGCAGCCCTCCAAACATGGTAGTAAAGGCTCATAAGTGCAATAGTAACACAAACCACTTAAACAAATAGCTGGAAATCCTTTGCTTAAAGCAATTTCAAAATATTGTCTTACAGTGGTAACAGTGAGAGGAAGAGCATTTTTTTTTACAAAAGATTCAGTGAAATGCACAGATAAAAGCAGGAAACAGTAGCAATCACTCAAAATAAAGTGGGCCATTTTAAACCTAGCTAATTTTCCTCAAGTGTAAGACTCAAACCCAGTGCCTTATGTCTGTGAGGAAAACACCTTAACCATTGTGCTCTTTCTTCCTCTTCTTCCCCTTTTTCCCTTTCTGCTTATGATGAGCTCTTCTCATCTCCTTGAGATGGTCTTCTATACATGTAGCTTGCCCTCCTGTCTCTTCTGGTTTGATGTAAGAAACACTCTGTTTTATCTGGTCATTGGCTATCTCTTTTCCATTATCTCACAGATCTTTCCAGTGGCTTCCGTCTAGATTCGATCCAGTAGAGTGATGTCCACCTTCCTTGTATGGCCTCCAGAGCTGCATGCAGTACTCAGGATATGGTCTCACCAGTGTCCTGTAGAATGGAAGAATTACATTTTTACTTCTGATGTCTATGCCCCTGAGGATATGCCCTTACAGTCTGTGCACTACCCTGCCACTGCCCTCCTCTTTCAGTTCCTAGTAGTCCAGTCCAGGATACCTACAGATCCTTTTCCTGTACTGCATCCATCAGTTTCCACTCCCCACCACATAATAACTTCACATCATAGTTGTTGTAGCCTATATTTAGTACTTTATGCTGGTTTGTTCGGACCTCTGATTCCACTTTTCTGGTGAATTGTTCAGCCATTCTACATTAGAATCTTCTCCCTGTCTTCCACTGTAGTACCTGTCTTTGTGTCATGAGCAAAGCAGTTGATCCTGTTCTCAATGTCCTCAGATATGTCTGAAACAAATGCACTGTAGAGTATTGACCTCTCAGCAGATCCACAGTGGCACTCAACTTTTCATTTTCCTTATTCATTGTCCCCTTTGTGACGTCTCCACTTTGGGACAGTAATCAAGAAGCCTGTATCCTCACCACTGGCACTAGAGAGGGGTGCCCACTTGGAACAAAAATGGATAGCCCCAGTTTTTCCAGATGCAGCTCTCTACATCAAGCACAATTTCCCTTAAGAGCACACACAGATCACACTCAGTCTGGGGGCTGGTTTCTCTCTCTCTCTCTCTCTCTCTCTCTCTCTCTCTCTCTCTCCAGATCCCCAATAAGACTCTCCACTGGCACAGCTGTAGGGTTGAGTCCTCAGCCAAGTGCCCAATCCAAGTCCTGAAGCATCCTTTCTGTGAAACCAGTGCTTCATGTCCTTGTTCTAAGCAGCTGACACACACACTCTTTAAGATTTGATTTGCACACACACACACACACACACACACACACACACACACACACACACACACACACACACACACACACACAGCTGTGAAAGACTGGAACAGATTTACTAGCCGTACCATCTTCTGCCCAGAGGTTCCACTGCCACCAGTCACTCCAAAGCCAGCTACTCTAAGGCACTTACAAGGGTACCCAATTATACTGAATGAAATTAATATTAATACAAATGGTAGTGTTTGGCCAATGAGGTAAGGCTTTCAGGAGTGGAATGAGCTGTCACCAAAAATATATATTAAGTACTCTCAGAGATTAAAATATATTCTAAAGGACCAGCCACAATGTAAAGTTTAAATATATTTAATAATATATAATAAAAAAACATGAAAATACTAAATATCTATTCACAATAAGCACCAGAGTTTCATTCACAGGAAATATTAAAATAACACAGATGAATAGATTCACTCAGATACAGAAAAACAGTACTTAACTAATCTCACTATATTTTCCTGACTGATCTAAAGAATTACTCTTCCCTGGTTGACTTACTAGAGCAAGGCAAGATGATGTAGGTGAGGGGTCCTTCCCTGTCAGGTTATAAAAAACAGATTGCCCGGATACTTCAGTCTCACCTAGTATTAAACATTATTTTAGTGATGGACTACAGAAGAACATCACATACATCTGATCATCTGCCTTCTGGTTCCCATGCAACCCCCCCCCCCATTGCTAGACACTGACAGGATTTAGCACATATGTGTCAATAATATGCACACACATAGAGCTTGCTAAGGTCTGATGCAGCTTCTGGAAGTCAAAAAACAATTTTAAGTCTCTACCCTTCCAGTGTAGCAATTAGACAATACAGAAGGCTTCCTAGTACATCTTTTTCCAGACATTTTGTCTCTGGCTACAATCAGAACTGTAGGATACATCTTTATGGCCTAGGCCCAGTA
The DNA here is from genome assembly GCF_019279795.1 of Protopterus annectens. Classification (NCBI taxonomy): domain Eukaryota; kingdom Metazoa; phylum Chordata; order Ceratodontiformes; family Protopteridae; genus Protopterus; species Protopterus annectens. Next base: position 826,978,897 of record NC_056733.1, read on the forward strand.
ATTCCATTTCAGAACATTTTTCAAAGCTGGCTGCGTCTGGACTGTGATTAACCTCTTCTCTTCCAGTATTCTCTGTTAAAACATGTACATTTAATTCAGTTACAATGAAGTCAGGACCCACTGTTGATACGTTTTTAACATAAGCAACTTTACAAATGCATTCAATACAAGCATTTGTACAAATCAGTTTGATATACAAATGACATGTAATTATTTGCAAAATTCCAGCTAGCTGTGCTGACATATGTTACACACCCACTGCCCTACTTCTCCTGGCATAGCAGGCAGTACCTCATACTGTCACACGCTTCACCAAAATCTTGTGTGTCCTACTACTAAACTATGCAGCTATCCAGTTCCTATGTCTTTGTATGACCTTCACCTCATCCAGTGTTCTTATCAGCTACCTGTATCGGGCCAAGTCAATGTCTTTGCTAAAATCCAGGTAGACAACACCTATTGATACTTCCCATCAAGTCCACCTGTAACCAGTCTTAAGATTGGATCAGGTTTGACTGATAGTTCTACCCATGACCCCATTATGATTGCTGTTCTAGAAATTGTCCTCTAGAAATGCCACCAGCCCTTCCCTCAAGATTGTCTACATCACTTTCCTTGCCACTGTTGTTAAACAAACAGGCCTGTATTTCCCCATATGCCTCCCCACCCAACAAGGGTATCACACTTATGTTTCCCTAAGGGCAGTGAGTTCTCTCTTCTCCTTCTCCCTGTCTCTGTCTGTCCTAGTGTCCATCCTCTGTTTTGCCCATTCTACCCTGCCTCCTTCCCAGCATGGTACCCTGCACTTGCTTTCCTTTATGAATATACTGACACAAAGTATTCATTCAGTACCTCTGCCTTTTCCCAGTCTTCTTAAATCTCCCTCCCATCTTTGCTCAGCCAAGTCCACTTTAGCCCTCCTTCCTCCTTTCTGCTATGTACTTCAATAGCCCTTGCTTCCCTCCTTAACTTTTCCTGTTAACCCCCTTTTAACTTTCACTTTTGCTGCCCTCACCATTTTTGTTGATTTTCTGCCAGCCTCCTTGTAATTTGCCTCCTTCACCTCCCCCTTCCACTTCTTACAGCTCCTATCATTTGCCCTAATTGTCAGCCTTCCATTCCTATGTAACCACAATGGCATTCTTGTGTTTTTGCCTTGTTGCCACTTCCTTACAACCTTGTACACACACACACACACACACACACACACACACACACACACACACACACACACACACACACGAGTACTTCATTCCCAAATTCCTACAGCTTGTTTAATCATTCAATTTGCTGTCAGTCTCTTAATTCATCCTTGACCATGTCCCCAGCACAGCATAATCTACTGTTCTAGAATCCCACACAGTCTTCATTGTGTTTCTATTCCTACAAGCCTCACAGTGGCATGATCGCTGTTGGCTAAATGTGTCCTGATTTGTAAAACCATGATACTCTCTGCATTTGTTTAGAATCATGTCCATAATTCTGTCCTTTCTCGTAAACTCCTGTACCAGTTAGATAAATGCTCTTATGGCCCTAGACCTCTGTCAACTCCTGCTGCTCCTCTTCCCTAGAGCTTGGAATCTTCCAGTCTGTTGCTGGCAGATGCACATCCCCCATGAGAGCTACCATATTCCTCCTACCTCACTTTTTATCCCTTCCATCAGTTCCTCTTCTTCCTCCCTTGTTGTGTCAATCCACCAGCTCCTCCCCTTCCTCTGCCTCAATAGCCAGAGTATTTAACCTGGATTCTGATTCTTGCCCCATTCCTACTTAGGCATTCAACCTCTTTGCAGACCTCCCATCTGACATCTTAATTTATATGGATTGCTACTCCACCCCATATCTCCTTCCACTGTCATTCCTTAATAACCTAAACCCATATGCCTCTGTGTCCTCTCGTCTCCAATCACTGGCTGTGCTTCTGACATACCAGCAGTGTCCACCCTCCCTCCTGCATCACTGTTTGCCACTGATCTATCTTCCTACTGACATTACGACTGAGAGTACAGTCATCAAAACTTTCTTTTCCATCATTTCAATGTCCCTTCTGTGCTCCCTGCCCCTTTCACCACCCTTTCTAGCTATAAATTTTCCACTACCACACTTCACCATCATAAATGTCTGTTGTCTCTTCACTATGTCATGTATTATTTTTAGTTACTTATTTTTTATTTTTTATTTGAATTTATTTACCATGGTTGAGCACTGATCTCAATGGACCAATTTCAGTCTCAGCCCAGAGGTACAAAGTCACATAAAGTAACATAGCACTGTTATTCAACGAAGGACACATAGGGAAATTTAGAAAAAATGTGCAAATGTTATAATACAGTCTTGTAACATAGTTGAAGAACAGTGTAAAGAAAGGCCCTCTGTCTCTCATTTTATTTATATATATATATATATAAATATAAAAAAATATATATATACATATATATGTGTATGTATATATGTATATATATATATATATATATATATATGTGTGTGTGTGTGTGTGTGTGTGTGTGTATATATATATATATATATATATATATATAGATATATAGATATATATATATATATATATATATATATATATACATACATGGATTCACTTTATAATCTCGAAATACTGAAATTTCAATATCTCAAGACTATAAAGCTAAAAACTCACAAACCAGAAAACCAAAACTGCGAAATTCAAAACCGCGAATGTGAACAAAACACTACACCACACATACAAACACAAATACACCTAACTCCCAACACTACAACAAAACAAAACAACACAGACGAACACAACAAAACAACACACACACACACACACACACACACACACACACACACACACACACACACACACACACACACACACACACACACACACACCCTTCCTATAAGCAGGGGGGCAAGCCCCTCTGCACCCCCCATGTGGGGGGCTGCTCCCCCCACACCCCCGCTACTTATATATACTAACTCCGAGGTTGCACTAAACACCAAAAGACAGAAAACCCACTACCACACATTCTACACCCCCTTGCACAAACACACATCACATACATACAAATGCCACCACTCTCAACACTGACACACTCTTACCTACCTACATTAACCCACACCTGAAACTGCCCAACACACTCACAAACACACAAACTCTCCCCAAAACCCTTAAAAAACATAACACTTACCTAACGCGCCATCAGTACTGCGGGTTCGACATTTCCGGGTTCAATATTCTGCAGTTTCACGCAACTGTAGTTTCGACACTTTGGTCTCAAAATACTGAAATTCGACATTTCAGTATTTCGAGATTCCAAAGTGTTTTTATATATATATATATATATATATATATATATATGTGTGTGTGTGTGCACACACACACACACACACACACACACACACACACACACACACACATATATGTAATCCAGCACTCTGTTGTGATAAAAATTATATTCACTTGTGCAGTGGGAAAATGTGATAAACTGGTTTTACTTATACAAGTGCAACTGGCTTATCTCATTTTTCCCACTGCACAAGGGAAAGCAGTATGATTTTTATCATACCAGAGTGCTGAATTATTGTTTTTTATGTGAAATAATTTTTCCATGCAACTGGGATGTGATACTGTTCTGTAAAATACTTTTGGATATATATTATGGATCTAGTTAAAATAATCTAAACAGCATAATACTGACAGCAAAAATATCTTAACACTAAAGTTAAACAAAACCTAACCACATCCAAAATAAGATTTTTGCAGGGTCAAGCCTCCATGCACCCGCCACCCCCACCCCCGCTAACTATATATACCAACTCCAAGGTCACACAACAGTCGGAAAACATCATAAACTCTTCTTTAGTATAACTTTGATTTTTTTTTTTATATTTTATGTTTACATATTTTTTACAGTCAATATTGTGTTTAGATTATTTTATGTAGGCATCTCTATATCTATATGTCTACATATCTGTAGATCTATGTACATAGATATATAGATATGCTAACATACATACATTTTTTAATTTGTTAACTGGGTAAGTGTTGAATGAGTGAACATTAATCTATGTCAGAATCTTTTCACACACAAGCCAGGCCACAAGGATAAAGACAAGGGTAAAAACAATGTATATATTTATTGATATCAGCCAGCATGTTTTTTGGAAGGAAAGCAGACCACTTGTAGAAAACCCATGCAAACAACGATAAAAAATATAAACTCCACATAGTGAGTCAGGCTTGGACATGTCTGTCAAGCAGGCCAGAGGATTTAGATGACAAGCTGTTTCTTGTAGTTCAGTGTTTGATTTGAGACAAGTCATTTAACTGCTCAGTGTGCATTCCTTAATAGAAGGTCCTGTGTCATAGGCTTGGCCGAGTTAATATAAGTTAATAAAACTGAAACAAAGATAGGCGGGACATTCCAATGCATGTTCTGCATGAATGCTTGAAAGCAGAAGCTCTGATGTTGGCACACTTCAGCAATTTTATGTTCTAGCTGCTGGCACACATCTGAAAATGTAAAATTATAGACTGTGTTTGTACTATTTTATTACATCCTTTCCAGCTACTTTGGAAAACTGACCTTTTTAGCTATACATTTGAGTTATGGTAAGATCCTTAAAATGGAGAACATCGATATCTGTGCAGTGACTGAGACCTGGTTCAAGGCTCTAGAGAGCACCCCTGCATTACCAGGCTATAAGTATACCGCACCTTTCGGCCATCTAACCTGGATCAGAACACCAAAGGTGGAGGTGTGTCCATATTCATTAAGGATATCCACACCTCCAGGCTAGTTGCGTAACATAATGCATCCAAGGTTATCCAAGTGCAACTAACTCTGGGCAAAACTGCAATCCAAATTGTAGCTTGCTACAGATCCCCCACCATGCCTCAGGATTCCCACTCCTCTTTTCTTGATATACTGGAAAATATTAGGGTTCAACCAAATACCCTAATAATGGGCAATTTCAACTACCCCACCATTAACTGGGAAAACTACTCATGTACCAACTCCTTTGCTCAATGCTTTCTGGAATTCATAAATTCCAATGCCCTGGATCAACTTATCCACACCCCCACCAGGGGCAACAATATCCTAGACCTAGTCACTACCAGCATGAGTGACCGGTGTTCTGCACCTGAAATCAACTCCTCATTGGTCAGATCCGATCATAAGCTAATCACCCTAGATATCTGCATCCTGCCCCCACCCACCATTAAAGAAACCACTGTAAAAAATTTCTCCAAAGCCACCTTCATGCTTCTTAAGACAGAAGTGGCAAACTTCATGAAACTCATGAAGATGAACAATACAGGTACGACTGCTGAATCCTACACAAATGCACTCTATAAGCACTTACACGAGTGCATGGATCGTGCTATCCCAAACAGAACCAAGACACTATCCACCAAAAAAAGGAAGCCAATCTGATGGTCCCCTGCCGTAAATAAACTCTACAACAGAAGGAAGAAACTGTTGCAAAAGAGAATAAAATCCCATGAGATGGAGGAGCTCCCTGGTCAGCCACAATAAGAAGATGAGATCCCTTATAAGATCCTCCAAAGCTAGATATGAAAACAAAATTGCCACTGATTCTAAGGGCAACCACAAAGCATTCTATAGCTATGTCAAGAATCTCAGTGGCAACACCCAGATCTGCTCTGAGTTACAACACAATGGCATGAAAATTACAGAACCAACTGATATTGCCAACATCCTGGCAGATAGGTTCAGTGTTAACTTTACCCCCCTCACCCCATAAAGGGCCCATATCTATACAGGAAGAATGCAGAGTCCCTGTAATCACATATGTGCAGGTAAAAGCTGCACTCTCTAAAACCAAAAACACAGCATCCATGGGACCGGACAACATCCCAGGCTGCGTTTTACATAAACCTCAGAATGAACTGGCTCCCCACCTAAGCATCATGTTCAATCATAGTCTCACATCAGGCGCTTTGTGCCCACTGAATGGTGCACAGCAAGGGTTATCCCACTCTATAAAGGGGGAGCCACCACTAAGCCAGGGAACTATCGCCCTATTAGCCTGATGAGCCTGGTCTGCAAAGCCATGGAACGTAGTATCATGGACCTCATAAACAAAGACATTGGTAACCTCCAACTCTGGACCCCACCCAGTTCGGGTTTGTGAAAGCAGATCATGCCTTCTGAACCTGATCGACTTCTTTGAGGCAGTCACTAAAGTTGTAGACAAGGGTAAGGTGGTTCACACAGCCTATCTTGACCTCGCCAAGGTTTTCAACACCATCCCCTATTCTGGAATTATAGCTAAACGTACTAAACTAGGTATAAGTCCCTACATCACAAGATGGGTTGCCAACTGGCTCACTGACAAAACCAACACTGTAAAAGTTGCAGACTCCAAATCGGACTGCAAACCAGTGACAAGTGGAGTACCACAGGGTTCAGTCCTGGGGACCTCTCCTGTTTGGTATCTACTTCTTTGAAGTACAGGCTAACACAAAAGGCCTCTGGCTAATGAAGTTTGCAGATGACTGCAAACTAGGAGCCATAGTTGAGTCCCCAAATGATGTGGACATCCTACAGAAGGGCTCACTGAGACAGATGCCTGGTGTCAGAGGCATGGCCTCAAGCTCAATGCCAAAAAGTGCATCATCATCCCCTTTAGTAAAAACTCTGTACCCATGAACTACCACATAAATGTCAGTCTACTTAATGCCAAATGTGTGATGAGACCTTGGGACCCAGGTGGACAGTAGTCTCTCCTTTGATAAACACATCGCCACAGTAGTCAGGAAATCCTTCTATGTGGCACACCTCATCACAAAAGAGTTCTCATCCAGGAAAAAAGAGGTCATTGTTCCCCTCTACTCGGCACTCATTAGACCCATTATAGAGTACAACGCCCCTTTTGGAATGTACCTCACAAGACATCTGCAGTAGCTGTAAAGGCCACAGAAGGCCCTCACAAAGAGGAATACTGGCCTCAAATAGATGCCCTACGCTGATCATCTCAAAAAACTCCAGCTTTACTCTGTAGCATATCACCTACTCCGAGGAGATCTCTGCCTAATATATAAAGCTATGTTAAACCCAGAGCTGTTGAACATGCTACACCTAAAGAAATCCCAATCCCTCTGAGCTACATGCTCTAGGGACCTAAACCTTGTCACCACAATAAACAGGACATGCTGGAGAGATAGATTACTGTCCCAGAGACTTCCTATACTCTGAAACAAACTACTTATCCATGTCAAGCAAAGTTCCTCATTAGCACTCTTCAAGAAAAATCTTGATGAGTGGATGGGGAATAGGAAATACATCCCAGGGATCACTTCTTTGGCTCTGCTCGACAGGAGCACAGGAAATTAACTTTCTTGGGTGGCGTAAGCCAGAGAACCTTGCAGGCTAGGCTTACTTAGGCCTTTGGGCCAATAGTCTAGTATCTACCTATGAACCTATAAACCTATAAGCATGCATTAATCAAACAGTAACTGCATATAATCGATTATCAGGAGAAAAGGTACTTTTCCTTTCTCAATATTTTCTTTGTTCAATGTTTAGGACAGTCAGTCTTCTGCATGTTCAAAGCTCTGAATGCCATTTCTTAACCGCAACATTAAGAATCTTTGATCGTGAAAAGACAACTATATATATATATATATATATATATATATATATATATATATATATATATATATCACAACCCCTGCTAATTTTATATATATATATATATATATATATATATATATATATATATATATTTATATATATATAATTAGCATGTGTTTGTGGGGGGCCACAGTTACAGAAATGGGGGTATAGCAGGGACTTGATCTCTAAAAGGCATTGAAAAATGTAACATAATGCAACCACATATAAAACCACTAAAATATCTGACAAAATTGAACCACATTTTCTCAATGTTTCTGTGGGGGGGCAAGCTCTTCTGTACCTCCCATGTCCCGTGTTAATTAAATATACCAACTATGTGGTTGCATAACAGTGGGGAAAGGGCATAAACCCTCTCCTAGTATAACTTTACTTTTGTCAGTGTTTTCTGTTTAGATATTTTCAGTTTAGGTCTTTTTACTTTTAGGTATTTTTCTGTCTATCTTTTTATTGCAGATCTGATGTTGTTTAGATCATTTGGCGGCACAGTGGTGCAGTGGTTAACATTGTCACCTCACAGCAAGAGGTTCTCTGGTTCGATTCTCGGCTGGGGTGCCTTCTGTGTGGAGTTTGCATGTTCCCCCTGTGTTTGCGTGGGTTTCCTCCGGGTACTCCGGTTTCCTCCCACATTCCGAAGACATGCATCTGGAGCATTTCTCCCTGGGCCTCCGCTGAAAACAGGCTCTGTGGAACCTAGTCGGACTTTCCCGGTCAACAAAATGATAAATAAAATAAAAAAAATTAATTTCAGGTTCACCCATATGCACTATATATATATATATATATATATATATATATATATATATATATATACATATATATATGGGTCCTATTTGTTTTGTCGACAGTACGGTTCATCGAACCGTACTTTGCCAAAATTACTTTAGCGAAAGTGCATTTTGTCGAAAATGCACTTTTGGTAAAGAAAACAAACAAAAAAACATGCAGTTTGCATGTAGCATTAGTTGTACATCAGTGTATACTGCTTGATGTACAACTAAAGAAACTCTTGTTGAGATCGTAGTACAGTGGGGATAAGGGAATATTCCCTTTTCCCCACTGTAGTGTGATCTCGGAGTGAGAATAATAAAGTAGGGGTGTGGGGGGTGCAGGGGGCCTGCCCCCCTGCATAATTGTGTAGTGCGTGTTTTTTTTTTTATTTAGTTTTTATTTTTTTATTCTGTGAAAGCGCATTTTCGATGGAATGCACTTTTGCGGAAGTGAGTTCAACAAAGTACGGTTCGATGAACCATACTTTTGATTTAACAACGTAGACCCAGATATATATATATATGAACTCTGAGAAGAGAAAGAGGAATGATCACAATTTATTTAAAACTGAATGATATACCTCCCACCCCAATCCAAGGCTGCATGAAGTAAATGAAGGAATCTGCAGTAAAACTGCTCCTTTGGCAAATGCAGTATCTGGGGCTATGATGAAGTACCCTGTTCTTATGAAAAATAATACCGCTTCGAGTACTGAGGCATATTACTGCTGTTAAATGGATTCGCCAACAGAAACCTGAAACAGATACTGCAGTTAGATAAAGCTTTCTGCAACATGGGATACTTTAAAATGGATGTTCCACAAATGTTCTTACTTGATTCTATATTGTTTTCCCTACACACACTGTATGCAAGAATTTTTAAGTTTTATTCCCCAAGTAAATGTATAATTGTCTGGTATTTATCCAGTCCTAAGAAATCCACTGGTCAGTTGTCAGCCAGTGGGTTGCTGCTTAAAAAAAGTGTCTAGAGATGTGTTATAAATTATATGTCTGGGTCCTCTGTGAGCAGTTGACACATAACCTGCTAATAGCAATCTAAATGAGCTTTATTCATCAAACCAACACCTGTCAAGCTTGGAACCACAGTCTTCCCCACACCCTGTTACCATCTCTCCACAGTGTTCACCTCCACTTTTTGTTGATGATCAATTAGGCTGCCTTTATGTCTCTTGGTGTCACAATCACTGTCTGTTCTGGCCTCCCTTTTAGCATATTGGCATTCACCTATGTAATGGCATGTGATTTTGTAACTGCATTTGAACTGCCCAGTTGTAATTCCTTCTGTGTATGTAGTACATTGAGGATTTACTGCTGTATTTTACCTAATACAAAAAGTAATAACAGTGTGGTTTTATTTAAGTAATAACAGGGTGATACTATTTCACTCTTTTACTTGTATTTACAGTACTTAGTTATCTGACTAGGGAAAGTATTATGTCTTTAAGGATATACATTCTGCTCTCCATGGGACACTAATATTTCTTATGAGCTTACATTGTCGAGTCAGTCTGCTAATGAAGACAAGCCCATTGTGCCAATATTGGTATTATATGTTACCTAGTGGTGCATAACATGTTGACAGACTTGGTTTTGAAGCTCATACACTTTAGCTTACATATTTAGTGATCCTAAGCAAATTACATGACTTCCTTGAAGTCCCAGATTTCTAGCGTAAAAAGACACTCCAGTGAAACAACCAAATGATAAAATACAAAAAAGGATTTATGTAATCTATGTGTAACATTGGCCTTTGAAGTATATATCGACATCACAATATACTACTCTGTTTAAGATGATATATGAGATCCTTTTTCCACAAAATAATATTTTAAAGTCCTTGTTCAGGACTTCAGTTTTCTAACAGCTGTTAGGAAACAATAAGCTAGTTCTTAAAATCAGAGTAGGATTAACCACCAAAATAAATGATCCCTCATCTGAGTTTCTGTACCTCCCATCTGTACTCTTAGAATAGCCCTTTCTCCTTCTTCAACACACTAAGGATGTATCTGGAACAGGTGTCAGCATTTTACTTTTCAGAACTTGTGGAAGAGGCCCAAACCAAAATGTCAGGGTGAGGCAGCTGAGCTCCCTATTAAACTGGTCAGCCATTGTGTGATGAATAAGTGGCAACATGCCCTGACAACAGCCCTTCCTTGGTTACTATGGGCAACAGACAGCTGTTACTCATGCAAACCATTACTGTACAGGACACTGTAAGAGTCTGAATACTGATAACAGTACAATGCACATGTTATAGGCAGATGGACTAACAAGGGGAACCCGATGGTGCCAGTAATCTGGGAATGTTACTGGTACATTCTATTGGGATGGAGAGGGACTGGAAATTCAGCCAGTATGATGCATAATTATTTATCCTGCATGTGTTTAATTTTCAAGCAAACATTCCTGGGTCAGTGTTGGGACAAATCTGCCTCTGAGAAAGATTACTACCTTTTCAGAAGCCCAGAGTGAAGCATTTTTTTTGTGCTAATCAGGACATTCTGCAGAATGGTTCACAAATCTCTCAACCAATGCAAAGGATTTATCTTCATGTTGTTATCAGTATTTACACTTAATACTTTACAGTGAAGTTGTTTTATATGCCACGATGGTACGGCGGTAGCATTGTTATCTCACAGCAAGAGGTTCTCCCGTTCGATTCTCAGCTTGGCTTGGGAGTGCCTTCTGTGTGGAGTCTGCATGTCCTCCCCGCGGTTGGGTAGCGTTCGAAAGACATGCGTGCGTAAATGGGCGTGCCTTCGTTGAAGGTTGGGCGTCGAGCTGGCACCTCAGTGTTTCGTAAAAATCTACTGCCAATCTTTAGCGGACCAGAGTTCCGCTGTGGCAACCCCTTACCGGGAAAAAGCCGAAAGACAAACAACAACTTTACAGTGAAGTTGTTTTATAGCATACTGAGATGTTTCAGCCATAGCATCATAGTTTCCGCCAGTATTTTGTAGAAAGTTATAGAACATACATTTCAAACAAAACTATACACCATTTTATGTCATCCTGCATCCACAACGCAAGTCTGCACATTGATACTGTGATGGAAAATTATTATGGGTAGATTCCTGATTGAGAAGAGACCCTTTTTCCATAAAATAATGATCACTGAAGGCTAAGGCTGATGGTACAGCCTGGGAATAAAGAAAAATGTTGATATAATACATGCTGCTTCTCATTTAGTAGCCCCGCTCTCCTGGGTCACAGTTACAAACTGTTTCCAGCATTTAGTGGCCCCGCTCTCCTGGGTCACAGTTACAAACTGTTTCCAGCATTTAGTGGCCCCGCTCTCCTAGGTCACAGTTACAAACTGTTTCCAGCATTTAGTGGCCCCACTCTCCTGGGTCACAGTTACAAACTGTTTCCAGCATTTAGTGGCCCCACTCTCCTGGGTCACAGTTGCAAACTGTTTCCAGCAGTTCTTCACACAGGAAAACTATCCAGTTACCTCTTATTTACTGATTGTATTTGTTTGTGTTTAACAAGTATTGGACCGGGGATGTTATCTCACATTATTAAAACTTATTGCCAACTTGTTACAAAGATCATAATGGTCCTGCAGAGCCTGCACCATCTCCCAGTAAAGACTTCTTTCACCTTTAAAGTTCATGTGTTAGTTTATTTAGCCCTACAAGATATAAGGCCCCCACCTGAAAACATTTCTAGTTCTGTACGGTTCAGTAAGATCTTTGCATTTACCTTCACTGGAGTTGTTGGAGATTCCTGGAGACAATATGGAATCCTCTGATAGGTGTGCCTTCTGTGACCGAGCACCATATCTCTGGAATCTTCTTCCCTAGTGGTTAAGAAATAGTCTCCCATGCTGATAAATTTCAAAAAGGTCAGTGAAGACGTATCTTTTCACATATCATTTCAGCAAATTCCTCATACTATTTTTAGTTTTAACTTACAGCCAGTAACTTCATATAAATAGTGCTTGAATTGCAATATTTTTAGCTTATTTATTTATTTATGGGATGGTATTATAAGCTATTTGAATTACTTTAAAAGGACTCATTGGATCAAGGTGACTGAAGGACTGAAAATGCAAAATATTCTGAAAGTATTCTCTCAGAGGACCTTGCATGGGGTTTGCAAGATAAATTCTACAGAGAAAGCTTCATTGAAACCAACACATCAAAAACAGGATTTTTTAACTAAACTTTAAACTTTTTTTTGGGGGGGGGGGGGTCTCCATGCAGGGAGGAAATAGTTTTAACTGTAAATTCAATGCATTTTTTTCAGTAATTTAAAATATACATCTCAGAAGAAGATGGAATTCTTCCTTTGAATTAGCAAATTTAATTTGTAGAAGCCAATGTTAGAAAATTCATTCAAAGAATAAACTTAGATTCCCATAGATTGTTTTAGTATGCATTAACATAAAACCACAGGTGAATCCCTCACTCCTTAATATGTTGACAGATCCTAGCCAGAATATAAGAGTTATATCATGTTTTCCCATTTATTAGACAACAGTAATACACAGTACATCTCTGGTGAACTCCTCCAAGTTTCTTTTGTTTTGGAGCAGAATTATTAGGTGAAATGATGTCAATCAATTATTTCAGTACCATGCCCAAGTGTATTCTGTGTAAATATGTTGTCAGTTCTAAAAGGGTACTACCAAAGCCATTATTAGAACTACTTTTTTTTCATTTTGCATTTACACTTTAGTTATTAACTGTTTATTCAAACCTATTTCATTAAAAATAAACACAGTTGTACCTACAGCTCGGGTCTCGTTCAGCAATCTGTGTTTATGGTACAATAAGTTAGAATCATTATGTTTTTACTTGTACAAGTAAGTTATAAGTGATTATTTTTTTATCCCCACAAGCCTTGTTAATGTATATGTAATATTCCTCCAATATCCTGTATTCACTGTGCCACTGTGTTTTGTCAGGATGTTCTCAGAATTTGACCCTACATTCCTGCAACCATTTCTAGTAAATGATCAGTACATAATTTTCTGAAATGTCTTGACAAGTAATATTTTATTATATGATTTTTTAAAAGAAATACATGGAACACTTTCATCTTATTTATTTGAAAAAGTCTTGTTCAAAATGTATATGACTCTACCAATGAAAATGACTGTACTAGCTATCTATCTAGCTAACTAGCTAGCTAGCTATATATATTATATAGGATTATATGGCCCTTTTCTGTTTGTCAGGAGCATACAAGAATTGCTATTAGATTTATTATAATTATTATCTAGTAATTAAACACCTCTCTAGTAACTAAACAATTACAAAGTAAAATTGCATCATGATGTGTGATATAGGACAAGGAAGAGCTGGGGAGAAGGAATTTGTGCATACATATATCTACTCACTGGATGAGAGAGGCCCTGCAGAAGTCAGACTAATAAGAGATCAGCTTCCTTCTTATTGTTATATCCTATAAATTTAAATTCTTACTACAGCAAATAAAACACGTAGAACAGCCTTAACGCATGACATTAAATACATGGTGAAGCAACAAGCTGTAACCATCTCCTATTGAAACAGACACATTTCCTTGCTGTGGTAGAGAGAGATCAACTATGGCTCCCTCTCCTCGTGGTTCCCATGGTGACACTAACAGACACAGTACTCCTACGTTATTACAGAAGAACTTCATGTACTTTCATGTTGTGCTGTTAACATCACTCTTCATTTTTGGTAGAAGAGATAGGGGCCACATGAAAAACGTATACACACAAACACACACAGATATATATATATATATATATGTGTGTGTGTGTGTGTGTGTGTGTGTGTGTGTGTGTGTGTGTGTATATATACATATATATATATATATATATATATATATATATATATATATATATATATATATATAATTTATACAGGGCTTGATGTGGCTTCCAGATTTATTTTTACTTTTTACTTCTTCAGCAACCTTCTAACATGACATAGCAGTGAAAGTAAAGTCTGAATAAAGCACAAAGAGAAAAATGCTGAATTAAATTTTCTGCAGTAATCCAAACAGGTGCATGAACTCCTTCCATGCTGTTTAGGTCTTATCTGTGTAACAGTGAAACAGCACCCCCCCCCCCCGACACGATTCTGTTCTCCCAAACTATAAGCTATTGCGAGCCAGAGATCGCCAGCTTTAACTGCGGATTTTTTTTCCTGTCCTTCCTGCTGCTTGATGGTGCCATTTTATACCCATGACCCCCTGGTCCCAGTGTATGCCTTATAATATATTTGTTATATCAGGGCTTTTTCCTTTATTATTTGCCTCTATGTTCCTCTAATCACATACCATGTCTGTAGCCTGTTGCTTTGGCTACCAGGATCATTCGCTAACTGCTATGTACTAACCGGCACGCTTTCCTCTGTTTTTCAGCAAGGAAGTTTATCAAATAACATTGAAACAAACCCGTTATCTAGAGAAACCATTTCTCTTACCCACCATGAGTACTGACTTTAACTCATAAATACAACCAACCAGATTCCTACATCGCTTTCATTTTCTCCTCCTGCTAGTGCATATTTCTTAGCTTATAGGCATTGAAAACAGGAACAAAAGCCCTTGAAAAATATGAACATCCAGCTTAAAAAAAATCTGGACGTCTAATTTGCGTAAAATTGGAATACCAAATAACCTAAAAATCTTCTTGCTTTAGGTAAGAATGTGGGATACTTTTCAGAAACATACGTTTAAAAAATGGAGAGTGACAAAAATGATGGAAAAATATAAGTGCATTATGAAAAAGGCGGGTAAAATCTGTAGATTTTTAATGAACTATATTGCAAAATTCGACCACTCAAGGTAATTTATTTTTTCAGAAAAAGGGAGTTGTAAGCTATGTGTTTTCTTTATTGAAATTATTGATGCCACTAGTATGTTGGTCATGTAGTGTGGTTTTATGTATACTAGACAGCTTCAAAAATCATATGTTGTGTGAAGGGGTAAATCAAACCTGAAAATAGAGACATACCTCCAAAATCAGGGACATCCTAAATCTGGACTGAAAATAGAAACGTTCCCCCAAATTAGGGATAGTTGAGAAGTCTGTAATTAGTGTTTAAGGAGCATTTGATGTGTGGTATTTTTTATGATCAGTTTTCAAAGTCAGTGGGAAGGTGAAATTCCCCTATTGAATCCAAAATCTTAAAAACAATACTCCTGTAAAATCTGTTTCCTCTTAATTTCTAAAAATATTTACCTGAAACATTTTGCATGCATATCCCACAATTTCTCTAATGTCACATGTTTAGTTGCAATAAATTGGTGATGGTGCAGTCAGACACTACTTCTTCTTCTTTCGGCTTTTCCCAGTTGGGGGTCACCACAGCGGATCACCTGTCCACTCATGTTTGGCAGTGGAGTTTTACAGTGTCGAGTTGCCAGCCCGGAATTAACCTTCCACAGAAGGCAAACACACACACACACTCACACCTAGGGCCAATTTAGAGTGTCCAATCCACCTGCAGCATGTCTTTTGAGATGTGGGAGGAAACCTGAGCACCCGGAGGAAACCCACACAACCACAGGGAGGACATGCAGACTCCACACAGAAAGCACCCCAGCTGAGTATCGAACTGGAGAACCTCTTGCTGTGAGGTGACAATGCTAACCACTGCACCACTGTGGCCACCCTAGCAGTCAGACACTACATGTATATTTATACATGCTGGACTCATATGACAGACAAAGGTGCAGTAGGTAGCATTGCCCACTCAACTCACAGCAACAGGTTCTCATGTTCGATTCTTGGCTGGCATACCTTCTGTGTGATGTCTACATGTCCTCACTGTGACTAGGTTTTCTCTGAATGATCTTGTTTCCTCTAACCTCCCCAAGATATGCAGCAAGTTGATTTCTGAGCTTCCAAACTGCCTTCTGGTGTGTTTGAAATATGTAAATAAATGTAAAAGTGCATTCTGAGCTAAAGCATTACCCTTGGAAAATACATTTCAAAATGTTGGACTGCTAGGCTCTGGCATCACTCTTGCTGTTGTTGTTATTGTGTCTTTCGGCTTTTCCCAGTTAGGGGTCGCCACAGCAGAACTCCAGTCCACTAATGATTGGTAGTTGATTTTTACGTGCTGAGTTACCAGCCCTGATGCACAACCTTCAATGAAGGTACGCCCATTCACGCATGTCACCGTGCAGAAGAAGCTCTAGCTGAGAATCGAACCGGACCGCGTCTTACTGTGAGGCGACAACGCTACCGCAGCACCACCACCACGGGCATCACTGTGATCCTATAAAAACTAAAGCAGATTACTGGAAAATGGATGGATGGTTGGATTCAAAGGAACTGTAATAAAAGAAGATATAGTATGGCTATATCAAATAAAAAAAATTGATTAAAAACACAGAATTTTAAAGAATGGCAGCTAAAAAGGAGATGTGATTCTGACATATAAGGTAAGAAAGCATGCAAGATCTGCTGGAGTGAGAGCTTTTTCTCTAATCACAATGGACGTGAAATGTGCTTGATTCACAAGATGAGTATTGGAGGAGGTGAAGTGGTTGCATCTGAATAGCTGAAGGCTCACTCTGTCATCTTAAGAGGAGGGTTTGACATATCCTGGACACCGAAGCAACCCTGTGAAAGACCAGAGTATAGCTCCTGACAAACAGAAAGACAATCAGATGCATTTCAAGCTTAGTTAATATTTCTGTAGGTTTTTTGGGTGCATGGGTATAGGGAAGCATTTACTAGCACATAGGTGACAGGCAATGAATATACCATGTGCATCATGTGTGCCTAAACCCAATGAAGGAGTGGTGGCTGAGGTGAAAAAGTAGCTCAGACCCACTTCCACGGCAGCCACAACTTCACTCAGTAAGGAGAACAATTGTGTGCATGGTGACATAGTGAGGTTTCTGGGTAACACACACACACACACACACACACACACACACACACACACACACACACACACACACACACACACACACTACTTTTGGTGCAGAAGGCTGTGGGTTGTATTTCCACACCAGGTCAATTGCTGACACTGAAGTGCAGCATAAGGGGGGTGCTGTACACTTGAGTGTGTCACTCTTCAGATGAGACATTAAACTGAGATCCCATCTGCATGAGTTGCTGGTAGTTCAGGTTGATGTAAAAGATCCCATGGTATCTATCAAAAAGAGTACAGGAAGTTCCCCAATACCCTGAATTTCCCCTTGTAGTATAAATACCACCTTGGGTCTCCCCTGAAAAGAGGTTACTAGTTTAGTGGGACTAACCCAGTCAACAAAGGATAAATAAATAATAAAAATTAATATTTAATATATATATATATATATATATATATATATATATATATATATATATACACACATATACACACGCATGTGCACACACACACACACACACACACACACACACATATATATATATATATATATATATATATATATATATATATATATATATATATATATATAAAGAGGGGGGATGAAATACCCAAATGTCAGCATTTAAAGGTTGATAAAAAATGTTGACATGTCAATACACGCCTGCTGAGGGATAGCCACAGAGCATGCAAGGGAAAAGCAATAAAAAAATGTAAAAATAGTTTTTTGGATGTGAGTAAGCCTCCCTTCACCCCCAAGCCCTCCACACCCCCTGCTCTAAGGTCCCAATATTCCAGGGAAACAGAATAGTCCCCAATCCCAGTAATGTGATGATCTTGCACACCTGTCAACAATCTGTTTAGTCAACCAAACTGTGTTGACTAAACAGACGTTAACTTTAACAAGTCAACTTAATTAATGGCTCCGATATATATGTGTATATGGGGATCTATGTCAGATAATCGAGTTTTCAGAAACTCGAAATTCATACGGATGAGACCATATGACTGAGTTTCTGAAAACGCAAACATCCAAAAATAACCCATAAAAATCTACTTTTTTTATATTTATGCAAAGGGGCAAGCCCCTGTGCACCCTCCATCCCCTGCAAATTATAGATACCTACTCCAAGATCGCACTACAATGAAGAAAAGGGTAAATTTCCTGATCTTTGCTGTACCACAAGCTCCATTCAAAAGCTTAAATTTTTCAAAAACTCAGTCATATTCCTGGCAAAGGCTCTTGCTTCCCCCATAGTACCTTTTTTAGGCAATGTCTTCAGGTGAAAACTACCAACATGAGAATCTCATCTAAATGTAATTTAAAGGTCATGCTGCTGAATGATAGGAGTCTCAACATGAAACTGCACTCATTGCAAGCATTCTTAAACCTGGAAGATGCTGACATTTGAGAAATCACAAAAATCTGGTTCAAAGCTGTGGAGAGCACCCCTTACCTGTTTACTTATCCTATCATACATACAAACCCAAACTGAGCGCAGCAAAGCAAAGCTAAAGGAGGTAGTGTTTCAATATATATTTAAGATATATACACACCTCTAGACTGGTCAAACAGTATGAGGCACAGGATATGCTCCAGGTGCAATTAACGGTTGACAAGAACCCTATTCCAATCATACTTAGCTACAGGTCCCCAACATTGACTCAGGACATCCATGCCATCTATCTGGACCTCCTCGAATCTATTAAGATTCAATCCTTTAACTACTCAACCATTGATTGGAAGAACTACTCGAGTTGGAACAGAAATGTTCAAAGATTCCTTTACTTCGCCAGTGCCAATGCCTTGGACCAGCTAGTTGGCACCCCCACAAGAGGTGACAACATCTTGGAGTTGGTACTAACCAACATAGGAAAATACTGCATCATCCTTGCAGTGTCATCATCCCTGGTAATATCACACCACAAAGCAGTCACCTTCGAAGTTACCATCTCCCCTGACCCCCCCCCCAGCTATGATTAAACAAAAAAAACTTCTCCAAAGCTGATTACAATCACCTGAGAGAAGGTCTAAACAGCTTCACAGCCCCCTCCCCAACAGTAGGAACTGGTAGTAATGTCCAAACCTACACCAGCTTGCCATAAATCTGTATGTGACCAGAAGGGTAGCTTACTGGCTCACTGATAGAACTCACTCAGTTAAAATAGGGAAAGCTACCTCATGTATTAGACCTGTAATGAACGGCGTACTCCAGGGATCATTCCTGGGGCCCCTGCGGCTTGGGATATACTTCTGTGAGGTGTAAGCCAATACCAGAGGTCAATGGCTGACTAAGTTTGCAGATGACTTCAAGCTGGGCACTGTCATTAACTCCCCTAGTGATGTAGACATACCAGAAGAGGGTCTCACCCAGACAAATAACTGGTGCCAGAAACACAGGTTCAAACTAAACGCCAAAAAATGCATCATCATCCCCTTTGGGGAGAGTGACAACTCCACAAATTATCAAATTAATAACAACGTCCTAAGCATGCAAGCAGTTGTGAGGGACCTGGGCACCCAAGTTGACAGCAATCTAACTTTTGACCACCATGTTACCTCCATTGTATGGAGAGCTTTCTACATGGCTCACCTCATTAGTGAGGGTATTTCTTCCAGGAATAAGAAAGTCATAACTTCCCTGTATTCCTCCCTTATCAGGCCCATTATTGAGTACAATGCCCCTTTCGGCATGTACCTCACAAAGCACATGCAACAGCTAGAGAGACCACAGAAGTTCCTGACCAGGAGAATCCAAGGCTTCAAAAATCTATCCTACATGGAAAGGCTAAAAGCCCTGTCCCTCTACTCCAACTCATACAGACTCCTCAGAGGTGATCTATGTCTGGCATACAGAGCAAACTCTGATCCCATCTTGATGAAATTGCTACATATCTGCAAGCCAAACTCAACTTGCATGACCCACAAGAAAACCCTCAACTTGGTCTGCGACATCAATAGAACTTGCTGGCAGGAGAAATTTGTGTCACAGAGACTCCCCATGTGTGGAATACACTCCCTGTCCACATCAAACAGAGTACCTCATTATCCCTCTTTAAAAGGAACCTGGATGACTAGACAGGAAATAGAAAATACACCCCAGGGATTCCACCTTCCACCTGTGCCCCTGCTGAACAGGGGCATCGGGTTCTGACTTGTGGGAACATGGGCTAATTTATAGGTTAGGCTTATAAGGGCCTCAGGGCCAGTAGCCTAGTAACTTACTATGATCCTATGATCCTATATGGTCTCAGCCATATGACTTTCGTGTTTCTGAAATTCAGTCAACTGATAGGGATCCATATATGGTTTATTGATCATTTCACCAATCATTTCACCAAACTAACTTAGTTGAAGGAAGATGAACCTGGTGTTTTGAGCAAACATTTGAATCATTGACTGCTCCTTTGATCATAATGTAGTTTTGTTTAAATAGGTATATGTGTGGAAGCATGATAATTAATATGTGTGTGTGTGTGTGTGTGTGTGTGTGTGTGTGTGTGTGTGTGTGTGTGTGTGTGTGTGTGTGTGTGAATGTGTGCGTGTGTGTGCCTGCGTGTGCGTGTGAGTGCGTGTGTGTGTGTGTGTGTGTGTGTGTGTGTGTGTGTGTGTGTGTGTGTGTGTATATACAGGTGTATGTTTTTTAGGGTTAAGGTAAGGGTTAGGTAAGACACTAAGCTTGACTGTGTGTGGATGTGACTATATGGCTTTTAGGGTTAGGGTAAAGGTTAGATAAGGATATACCTTTAGTGTGTGTGTGTGTGTGTGTGTGCGCGAGTGTATGTTTTTTAGGATTATGGTAAGGGTTAGTTGAGGGGTTAGCTGTAGTGTAGTGAGTGTATTGGTATGTGGTGTGTGTGTGTGTGTGTGTGTGTGTGTGTGTGTACAGGTGTATGTTTTTTACGGTTAAGGTAAGGGTTAGGTAAGGCACTAAGCTTGACTGTGTGTGGATGTGACTATATGGCTTTTAGGCTTAGGGTAAAGGTTAGATAAGGATATACCTTTAGTGTGTGTGTGTGTGTGCGAGTGTATGTCTTTTAGGGTTATGGTAAGGGTTAGTTGAGGGGGCTGTAGTGTAGTGAGTGTATTGGTATGTGGTGTGTGTGTGTGTGTGTGTGTGTGTGTGTGTGTGTGTGTGTGTGTGTGTGTGTGTGTGTGTGTGTGTGTGTGAGTGAGTGTGTGTGTGTATGAATTAGTCTTGTGGTAATGACATAGAAAGATTTTTTTGCGTTTTAGGTTATGGTAGGGTAAGGTATAGGTCTAGGGTTGGGGCAGATGCAAGTTTAGGGTTAGGGTTAACACCAATTACTAAGATGGGTGGGGGCATTCCCAAGAAGGGCACACCAGTATATTTCCACAATTGCCTCTTTATTAATTAACGATCTTTTGGTCAAACTTGAAAAACAAGAACATCCAAGAAGAATTTGAATACTTCGTTTTTCTCTAAACCTGGACGAATTTGGTACTTTTTCAAGACACAAGATTAATAAAACCGAAACTAGTGCAGTTGCCATAAATTATGAATAACGCAAAAAATTAAACAAGGGAAAGAAGTTTCATGGTAAGATTCTTATATCAAATTTATGGGATTTTGGCTGGGTTAGTCAATACAAGACTTAGTAAACAAACAATTTTCTGGTTGGGAAAGAAGTGGATGGATTGGCAATCTTGAACTCATATGCATGTCAAAATTCACGTTACATTATTTTTTTGTTTATTTAATTCAAATGAAAGCTTATAATGCTAATGGAAACACTGACTGGTCTAAAAGAGAATATGAAGAGTGTGAAACAGTATGTCCAGTCATATTACTGCAGATGGTGTGAATATAACTACATTTTGAAACAAGCACTGGGGACTCTAAAATAGATATTGTATTCTAAGGACCTGAAACTATGGATAAATATGCTTTTACCTATTTGATATAATAATAAGACAGACTCCAATGAATGAAGATGTTTAAGGGTACGAAAAGAGAGAAAGACTAGTCAACTATACTGGGATCAGATACAGTTTGGAGATCAGACAAAATTTGGTTCAGATAAATCACTGAGGTTGAAATTTATAGGAATATTCACTACTGCACATACACTTGGACTGAATGTATGACAAAGGAGGGAACCACCTATGCTGATTTTATTATTAATGAAGGCAAAATGTCACCAGCAAATGACGAAAAGGCTAGTAATCAGAACAGTTATAGCACTAAGAGGCTTAAGAAAGAAGGTAGTAGATAAACTGAGGCAAACTTGAGTCAATGATATAAGAGTTAAAAAACAAAAAGAAAAATCTAGCAAAGCTAGACTTTCCACTGTGTTGTTCCTTAAACCTCTTGTATTAGAGGCGATATGGGATATATGCAAATTACCCTTTAAGGACATCAGGTGTTTCAGCTAAAGAGCAATTCTGAACATCCATGACTTTTTCTTTTAAGTCTATTTATGGACAAATGCAGGCCAATAAAGCCATCCCCCACTAGCTGTGGACATGCATGTTTCTGCCTTCTTATAGCATCATCAGCACAACATAAGTGGAATGGTTTCTAAATAATATAAGAGATGGAACTAGATAACAGCAGTTAGCAATATACATGTTAGTTGCCAAGTTATGCTACAAAATCTATAAAGTTTGAATGTGTGTCAGAAAAGCACATTTTTTATACACCAACAGGGTTGCAAATGATGTTCCCTTAAATAGATCCAATATGTAGGGCCTGTGTTTCAGGTGCACATGGGATATGAACGCATTTCTTTTGGTCTTGTCAGAGGTCAAATACTTTGAGCTGTATGATCACTAGTAGGAGGTTTGAAAAGCCAGTTACTCTTAGAAAATCACTTTTGTTTCTAGGGTAGGGTAGGCTAATCGGGTTAGAAAAAATGACCAGGCATTAGTAAACTCAACAGTGACAGCCACTAATAATACAATAACTAGACTTTTGGTGAAGATGTGTCCCCCTGTGACTCCAAGGCAATTTGTTTAAATGCAGCAGCAAAACATATTAAGCAGCATTTCTCTTGTGACCATGTCTTAAGTCAGTTTCATAACCATGGCTGGAAACCGACTTAAAAGTAAAGAGGGTAAGCAATCTGAAGAGTTATGGCTGTGGAATAAGAAAGAAACAAACATGGTGAGCGAAAAGCGAGCGTGAGCATTGTCCGAGTCTAAACAAATGGATGTACCAAATAGGCTGATGGTGGAAACTCTCCTGGCTGATTTGAAGGAAAGTTTTACAAGTGAGATAAATGACGCAAAGGCAAAAATTACCTAGTCATACAATGTTAAGGAACATGAAGCAGAAAGGATGGAAGTTATTTACTCGCATGCTGCTGTTGCAGAAGATTTGTAGAAAGTAAATCTGGACTTGAAGAAGACATTCAAAGTTATTAGTAAAGTATGCAAGAAAAGCACAAGTTGTGCTACGTACTTCACAAGATCACAAGACCGTTAGAACGTTCTGATTCATAGACCCCCCCCCACCTTGCTGCCTAAAATCGAGGTTTGAAGAACCACATGTAAATGTGGTATTCTGTGTAAGGGGTCTGTAATGTATAAATGACCTTCTTGTTGCTCTGCCCAGTTAAATTACTTGCACAGTTGTGGATTTGTAAACACCTGAACTATGCACACTGTAAGAGTCCAGAGCTAGGATTCAAAGGCATGCACACATATGCCTTTCAGTGTTGAGAATCTGTATAGGGTAAAGAGGAGCTGCACTACCCTGCACAGATAGCTGATGGTGGTAAGTACTATTGTGTGTGAATGGGGGGTGTACACATGTGTGTTGGAGTGTGTTACTGTCTGTTTGTGAGTACTGTGACAGTATGTAATGAGTGTCTGTGCATGAATGGTACCATGAGTGTCAGGATATATGTATGTGTTTGTGTGCATGTGTGCATGTTTCATGGTTTTCTGGTATGTGGGAGTCAGTGTTTGTGTGTGTTCCCTTGGTACCTGCATTGCAGTGCAGGTAGGAGGTACTGCACTGGGTACATTTTCCAGCTGCTCAGTGAAACACTTCAAAGTCATGCAAATTCCCAGGGAATGAGATACTGCCATTTAAGTAATTTAGGTGAGTATAATTCAGCTCTTAGCACTACATTACAAATCAGCTCCTTGGTATGGGGCAATTTGTGTTGCAGTGCTATTTACAACTAATTCTGGCCCAAGCTGGAACACTTGAAGTAAAAGTGGGTGAACATGGAGGATACAGCCCATAGAAACAACAGTCAAATTATTGGAATACCCAAAAAAGAGAAAGATCAATATTGCTTTTCTCCAGGCAAGAGAAGTTGGTAATTTACAGGGTTGCATGCCAGAAAGATAAACAATGAATAGGCTCATATACTTTATGTTCTAAGTACATCAGAGATTGTAAAATAGCCACAGAATATTTTGGTAAGATTTAAGACTTATAAAAATGGATACTATCATTACTTTGGATGGTGCAGTGCTGTAGCAGTTAGTGTTGTCACCTCACAGCAAGAGGTTCTCTGGTTTGATTCTCGGCTGGGGTGCCTTCTGTGTGGAGTCTGCATGTCTTCCCTGCATTCATGTGGGTTTCCTCCAGGTGTCCAAGTTTCCTTCCACATTCCAAGACATGCAGTAGGTGTATTGGACACTCTAAATTGGCCCTAGGTGTGATAGTGTGTATGCAAATGTGTGGTGCACCCTCTGAGGAGGGTTGGATCTCAGGCTAGCAACTCAATCCCCTAAAACCTATACCTGCTACAGAAATAATGAGTAATGAAGGATGCCCATTACCCAATGTGCTGCATGCATGGGACTGAATCCAGGATCATTACTTTGGCAATGGGAAACATTTACAAAGTTGATGAAAAGAGTGTTTTTTTATAACAATTATTTTAATGGTACTAGAAAGCAGTCAGAAGCATTTCCATTCGCTATCAGACAGTGCCTCGCATCAAAGCTTACACTTCATTTGTTTTATGCAGAAGAATTATGAATGTTTTTTTCAACTGGATTTAAAGTATTTATGGATGCATTGGAGGTGACTGAAGTTGTACAAGAATAAGACCTCAGCAATGGGTGGTGGGCAGAGAAAGTGAGAAAGCTGCTAGAAATGGAAAATGATCTGATAAAGCAGAAGGAGTATGGACTGCAGCATTGAATAAGCTGAAGCAGTACAAAATGAAGACTAGAGAACTTTTAGTGTATATCAATTAAAGAAATAGAAACCTACAAATAAAGATATACTGGGTAAACTAACCTGAAGTGAAGCAGTCTGAATAATAATTTTCTCCATTGTAGGACCTGAGTATAATCATTAATATCTCTGTGTGTGTTAACATGTTCTATCTATGCTTTGTTTTGAGGATGTTGTTGTGTCTTTCAGCTTTTCCCAGTTAGGGGTCGCCACAGTGGATCTCCGGTCCGCTAATGATTGGCAGTAGATTTTTACGTGCCAAGTTGCCAGCCCTGATGCACAACCTTCATCGAAGGTATGCCCATTCACGCATGTCTCCACACAGAAGACGCTCTAGCTGAGAATCGAACAGGACAACGTCTTACTGTGAGGCAACAATGCTACCGCAGCACCAGCTGCTTTGTTTTGAGGATAATATGGTCATATCTGATTTATTGGATCAGAGAGGTAGGGGGAAGCCTGTAACTGCTCTGGCAGATGAGCTATGTTAAAATGAGTTGTGCTGCTGGTGGTTGTACTGGAGTATGGGGAGAACTACATGAAGAGATGGAGGAGGTAGTTCCATGGGGAAATGGAGGATGTAGTTCCATGGAGAGATGAAGGAGGTAGATCCATGGAGAGATAGATGAGGTAGCTCCATGGGGAGTTGAAGGAGGTAGTCCCATGGGGTGGTGGAGGAGGTAGCTTCATGGAAAAATGGAGGCGATAGCTCTATGGGGAGATAGAGCAGGTAGCTTCGTGGAGAGATGCAGGTGGTAGTTCCATGGGAAGATGGAGATGGCAGCTTCATTGAGAGATGAAGAAGGTAGCTCCATGGGGAGATGAAGGAGTTTGTTCTATGGGGAGATGGAAGAGATAAATCCATGGAGAGAAAGAGGAGGTAGTTCCATGTGGAGATAGAGGAGACAGCACCATGGAGAAATGGAGGAGGGAGTTCCATGGGGAGATGGAGGAGGCTGGAAGAGATAGCTCCATGGGGAGATGGAGGAAATAGTTCCATGGGGAGATGAAGGCGGTAGCTCCATAGGGAGATGGAGGAGGTAGTTCCATGGGGAGATGGAGGAGGTAGTTCCATGGGGAGATGGAGGAGGTAGCTCCATGGGGAGATGGAGGACTTCACAGGCTTCCTTTCTGGCTCAGTGCTGGATTCCCCAAAATTGCTTGTTTTGGATAAGATTAACAATTGGTTTGCTGATGGCTTTCTATTTCTTCCTCCGTATTATGACGTATGTGAGCTTTGCAAAGATTTCCTCTGTTGTCTATCAGTTTGGACATACTCTTAACTTAGCATTCCAGTTTGGTGTCTTTTTTCCTCTATATGCTCTTTCTCCCCCCTTGGCTGACCACTCATCAAGCCATTGTTACTGCCACCCATTCATTCAGTTCCGCAATGGGGTAAGAACTCCAGTGCCCATCCTTTTCCCTCAGTGGTGAGAACTATTGCAGTCCATTCATTCCTCTCTATGGAGAGAGCCACTGGAGTCCATTCATTACCCTCTACAGTGAGAACCACTGGAGCCCATTTGTTCCCCTCCACAGTGAGAACCACTAGAACCTATTCATTCCTCTCTGTACTGAGAACCACTGGAGTTCATTTGTTCCCCTCTGTGGTGAGAACCTCTGGAGTCCATTCATTCCATCTATGGTAAGAACCACTGGAGCCCATTTTTTCCCCTTCATAGTGAGAACCACAGGAGCCCATTCATTCCCAGTGGGGTAAGAACTACATTTTTTTTGCCCTCCACATGGTGAGAACCACTGCACCCCATTCAGTCCCCTGTCAGGTGACAGCAATTCATGGCAGGGTTTTCAGTGAGGCAGCCTTGAGAGTATTTTTGCTTTAAGTTCCAAACCTCAACCCCTAAGTGGCGATATAGGTATCTGCATCACTGTGTGGACTACCAAAGCTCCTCATACAGTAGCTCCCACAAGGGCCTTGCAAGAGCTCCTGAGATCCTTGCTTGGGTAGTCATACCTGCACTCCTTCCACAATGGTGGCCCAGCTCTCAGGACTGGCCTCTGCCTACCCAGGAGTGACAAATCTAACAGCTGGGGAGTTACCAAATCTCTCTGTCTCAGGCAGGTACATCAGTAAAAAGCCATGCCTTTCCCATCTCCCCAACATGGTTCTTCCAGCACCTAAGCTGCTAATTGAACTTTGGTAATATGGATCACAATGAGAGCTCTGTCCCTCTGTACCACAGAATCAGGTTCTGTGCCTCTTACATTGTGGTAGCACCTGCCTCTTGGTTTGATCACCACCTCTTTCAGTTCTTAGAATGTTACTGCACTTACAGCACTGCAATCTTAAACTGGTAGAGCACAGTCATGGTTGACCAATCTGCTTGTAATGTATAATAGGTTCTTTTTGTGGTCAGTGCTTGGTGATCAGATGAATTACTGCCAGTTTATAATAAATCTCAGGGTCTAATTGCCACATCCTTTGTACGCCTCACCCACCTTACTATGCACAAGCATTGGTTTGATGCTGAACTTCACAACATGAGAAGAGCAGAGCAGAGGCTTCAGCATAAATGGAGTCTGGCTGTTCTTAAAGACAAGCTTAGGCTTCATGTGCACTATGTGGTTTATCAAGCCAAGGTCACCTTTAAAAAGGCAGCATCCCTGTTTAGAGAGGTCTCATCTGTTTCAAATCAACCACCTTTGCACTTCTGGGTAATAGAGAGGTTGAGTAATCCAACCTGTCTTGTCACCCGGAGAGTGAGCTCATCTGAAGAATGCTAACTAGTCACTAGATTCTTTGTAGCTTAAATTGCAATATCTTCCTCTGCAATAATATCAGAGGAAGAATGCTTAATCCAAACTAAAGTCTTGCAGGTTTATCAATATAATCTTTATGGTCCACTCAAGTCTAGTTTTCACACTAGACATAGCAGTGAGACTGACGTTACTAGGGTCGTGAGTGCCCTCCTCAAGTCTAGAGAGCACTGTCAATATTCTTCTTTGATCTGACTTTAGCATTTAATATGGTGGGCCACATCATTTTATTAGATTGTTTTCAGACCCACCCTGGGGTCTTAGACACTGCCCTAGATCATACCTCTCAGCTTTACAGATTTTTGCAGAATATCCAGATTTTTGCCTTATATTTTTGGTCCATCTTTTATAAAATTGTGGTTTACTGGCAAATTAATGGCAAATCATTAAAGGTTGAAGTTAGAAAATAATGACAGACATTTGAGTTTCAAACTTCTTACCCTTCAGAAATTTCATGCTAAAGCAAAGCCCGTTATTCTATCAACTTTCTAAGTTTGTAAGACCAATATTTTAAAAAAATGTCCCTATTTTCGGACCTTTGTCCCACTTTTATTTATGGCTTTGTGCAAATTTCTCACTCTAAGAGGTTGAGAGGTATGCCTTAGATTGTTTTACCTCCTGCCTTTCTGGGCATACCGAATAGATAGTTTCTGACTTAAATTCTTTGTACACTTACTCTGTCATCTGACAGGGATAAGTTTTGGGTCCTTTATTGTTTTTCATATATATAGGTTTAAATTTACAATCCCGAGTGCAGGTTAGATAAAAATAGAAATGTTGACTAACAGTTGGCCGATTACATTTTGTCTAACCTGCAAAAATGCGACTGACCCGTGTCGCGAATTGAAAGTGCATTCACACAGCTGTAATTGGTTACATGATCGCCGTAAAGTGGGGATTGGGAAATTACCCTTTTCCCCACTGTAGTACAATCTCAGAGTTGAAATATATTATTTGCAGGGGGTGTGGGGGTGCAGGGGGCCTTGCCCTCCTGCAAAAATGTTTATTTATGTTTTGTGCTGTAAGTATGTACTGCTTGGGGGTGTAACATTAGGTGGTGTTGTGTGTAAAGCAGGAATATAGGCACTATTTCGAATGTCGAGTTTTCAAACTGGCATTACATTCGACATAGTGCCATTGTTCCTGTTTTGATTTTCAGACATACGATTCATGATACATTCCGTTTTTTTGCGATTCCGATAGTAAACCTATATATATATATATATATATATATATATATATATATATATATATATATATATATTTATATCTATGCTTCCACTAGGAAAGGATTAGATATAACTGCTGTAAGAATGATACGCATCATTATCTCTCCTTTCCTCAAGAAGAACTATCTGTTCTCAACTAACTTAGTGAGGACTTGGAACCGTCTAGAAATAGATGAACTGTAATCACTTGAGACTCAACACTTTCAAGATGGTGGCCATGGCTATTCATGCTGCCATGAGGCAATCTAACTTTGCAGTTTTGAATCCTGCAATCATGTATGGTGGTTTGATTTTGAAGTTTATCAATAAGGTGATGAATCTTGATGTAGTTATTGACAACAGACTGACACTTAAGGACCGGGTGTTTGCATTTTTCCAGTTTGCATATCTCCATCTTCACAACATGTTATAATTCAACCATTTGCTCCTACCTCAGGACCTTAGATTGATGGTGCATGCCCAGGTCTCATCTTGTCTCATTTACTACAATTCTCTCTCCCTAGAGCTATCTGACAGAGAACTTGATATGCTGAAGCTTGTGCAGAACTTTCTAGTTTACTCACTGACTGGTACACCTTAGTACTAATATAACACAACACAATGCACCAGTTTTGTGGAATCTGCATTGGCTCCCCAAAAAGTCTTTTATTGTCTTTAAAGTTCATAGGTTCATAGGTTGGTACTAGGCTATCGGCCCTAGGGCCTATACAAGCCTAGCCATAACAATTCTCTGGATATTTCTTCCCACAATATTTACTTCTCTGGACCCCTGTCCTGACATGATCCCCAGGGTGAATTTCCTATCTCCCATCCAATCATCAAGGTTCCCTTTGAAGTGGGCCAAGGAGGCACTCTGCTTGACATGTATGGGCAGTCTATTCCAGAGTATGGGGAGTCTCTGGGTCAGGAACCTATCCCTCCAGCATGTTTTATTCATTGTGATGACAAGGTTTAGCTCCCTGGAGCATGTTGCTCTGAGGGATTGGGATTTCTTTAAGTGGAGCATGTTCAACAGCTCAGGGTTTGCCATGGCCTTGTATGTTAAGCAGAGATTGCCTCTGAGTAGACGATATGCCACAGAATATAGCTGGAGTTTTTTTAGACGGTCAGCATATGGCATCTGCTTTAAGCCTGTGATTCTTTTAGTGAGGTATTTCTGTGGCCTTTCCAGCTTTTGCAGATGTCTTGTGAGGTACATACCAAATGGGGCATTATACTCTATAATGGGTCTAATGAGGGATGAGTACAGTGGGACAATTACCTCCTTTTTTCTGGATGAAAAGCCCTTAGTGATGAGGTGTGCCACACAGAAGGATTTCCTGACTGTTGTTGCGATGTGGTTATCGAAAGTGAGACCACTGTCCACCTGTGTCCCTAAGTCTCTCATCACACTTTCGATGTTTAGTGTACTGCCACCTATGTGGTAATTCATGGGTACATGTTTTTTTCCAAAGGGGATAACTATACATTTCTTGGCATTAAGCTTGAGCCAATGGCTCTGGCACCAGGCATCTGTTCCTGTAAGGCCCTTTTGTAGAATATCCACATCATTTGGGGATTGAATAATGGCCCCCAGTTTGCAGTCATCTGCAAACTTTGTTAGCCAGAGTTTTTTTCTTCCTTTCTTATCTGGAAGATCTCCTAGTTCCACACACTTCTGTTACATCATTGTGTTTCTCTTCATTGGAATTGCTTTACTTTCTCAAATTTTTCTTAAAATTTCTGGGACATCCAGAGAAAGGAGAGGATAGGAATATGGCTGAGCTGCTGCAGGGGGAGGGTCATACACCACATGTCCCCACTGCACACACACACTCCAGACATAACCATGGATACCAAAGAGGACAAGGAGTGGGTAGGTCAAAAACAAAAATTCCCCAGCAGGTGGTAGATGGTCAAGATCCCTCAGGATTCCATTAAAGATCTGCACGGACCCTAGCTAATATCAGAGTAAGTCTAGAGGTGTTGAGTGAGGCTGGTACACCTGACAATGGACTTGGGTCACTGGAATAAGAGCGCTGTAGAATGAAGTGGGGGGGGCAAAAAAATTTCTGGGACATATGCTTTTTTCTGCCAAGCTCAGCACCTCTTGAACTCCCTCCCCTCAACCCACACACACACACACACACACACACACACACACACACACACACACACACACGCACACACACACACACACACACACACAACAGTCTCCCACTCTGGACATTTCAAAAGTTCACTGAAAACCACTTACGTGATTTCTCATTCTAATATTTTCTTTACCTTTTGTATTTTGTTTCAGCCAAATCTTTTGAAAGTTTGTGTAGTTTATTTTTAAACGTAGTGTTTTATTTTTTTTATTGTCCCAGTGCTTTGGATTGCTATGTTAGGCAAATATAAATAAACATTGGTGGTACACTAGCACATTTTAAAGTAGAAATAAAAAATCATATGTTACAAATTATACAAGATTCCAGGATGGCAATAAAGAGATTAGAAAACAAACTGGGGAACTGTTGATTACATTTTCTGAACGTGAAAACAATTCAAATGGAGATGAAAAAGGTAAAACAGGCCTTAGAAGGTTTATTGGACAGAAAGTTTGAGTTTATGGGCCAGTAACGAAATGATAAACATTTTTATAATTCTTCTCAATGTTAAAAATACTAGTACTTTTACTGAGGCAGCAGAGAATACAAAGGGTTATAGTCAGTATGAACACTGAAATAGTTTTTTTTTTATTTTTCCAATTATTTTGGGTTTCCTAATAGCATGACAGGAATGGACCCTATTCCTAAGTCAAAGTGTGATTCAAATTCATGAAATCAGTATTGTTTCAATCTTTTTTTTTCTCAAAATTCTTTTTATTTTTCAAATACAGTCGAATAAATTCCATAGTATTTGTATATAACATCTTAAATAACTATGTACACTATTTATATCAGCCTGACACTATAACAGAGCTCAATATATACAATTACTTTATAGGTATAACAATCCAGTTATCAGAGTGTATCTGTTCAGTTATTGTAAAGTGTCAATCAATGATAAGACTTTTTTCCATGGATTGTTAATAAATGGCTTAGGATGAAGCCTTAATTCTATAATTTTAATTTCCAGCAATGCTGTGGCCTTCAGTAGGCTGTAGAAGTCTTCCAATGTCGGTATTGTGTTTGTATTTCATCTTCTTGTTATATACTTCCTTGAGATTGCAAGTATTGTCCATACTGGATACATATTTGACTCATTCAAATGAGGACCTTCGTACACATTTAATAATACTAGAGCTTTAGATAAGTTAAACGATTCCTTAAATAAAGCTTGTAAAAAGTTTTTAATACCATTCCAAAGTGGCTTAATTTTAACACAGTTGAAAAAATGTGATTCCAATCTCCATTGTGTATTTGCTCACACTTCCAACATATTCCTTTTGTGGAAGAATTTTAGTAATTCTATCTGGGGTTAAGAATGCTCTATGCAAGCATTTCCAATTAAAAACATTCCAGTATTGTGTAAAGTATGTATGTTTTCTTGATGATAAAATATTTGATTTAATTTCTTCAGTTAGCTGCAATAAGTGTCCTTTTGTTATATAATTCCAATATGAGGATTTGGGTGTTGTTTTATAATTTATCAATATCTTGCAAAATTTCAAAATACTATTTCCCATGTCATAATCATTATATAGGATTTCATATAGGTATTTCGTAAGTTTAGGTATTTCTTTAATTGAAGAATTACTAATTATTCTGCATAAATCTTGTGAATAAGTCAGAATGCTTTGCATAGTTAACCAATCTTGTTGTAGAATTTTGTATGTTGTTTCTATTGTTTGCATATTCAGAACTTTTAGTTCTTCGATACATTGAAGCCAACAAACAAATCCTTTCTGTGCCCAGGAATTAATTATTCCTCTGTATATTTTATGTGGATAGCTATTTGTAACTATGAATTGTGTTAAAAGATCAAACCAGATTTTTAAATGTATATTTGCATTAATAATTTTCCTAAATGAGTCAATGCAATAATTAATCATACAAGTTTTAGTGGGCTTAGTTATGTTATATTGCATACTAAAACATAATATGTGCCATGGCAAATTGTTTTTATCTGTTATTTGATTTTTTTTTTTTTTGTAAATCAAATTCATTTATTGATATTACAGTTAGTAATTCTTTCCAATTTGCAGAATAATTTGGACTTATCCAATCTGAGATTGTTTTAGATATTGATCCTTTTATATATGTTTCTATATCAGGAATTTTAATCCTCCCGGTTTACATGGTCTGATATGATGTATTAAAGCTATTCTGTTTCTTTTGGGAAACCATAAAAATTTGATTAGGTATGAGTTTATTTCTTTGAGTATATTCCTTTCTGGTAACAGTTGTATTGCGAAAGCTATATACAGAACCTTGGGTAGTAAAACCATTTTTATTAACTGTCGTCTATCTTCAAATGTTGATATTATTTTGTTCCACTTTTCCACAGAGATTTTAATTGTATTGATGATATTATTGTAGTTCTTTGAGACTAGTTAATTATTATCCTTGCATAACTCAATTCCTAGATATTTTAAGGTAGAGTCTTGTTTCCCTATAATGTGATTCCCCTTGGTCTGCAATTCTTTTTTTTAATTTAAAAATAAAAATTTTGATTTTGATTTATTGAAATGGAGTCCTGATGTCCTGTAAAATGTGCCAATTAAATATTTAATTCTTCTAATGTCTCTTTTGTACTGGATAATGTTAATAACATGTCATCAGCAAAGAGCATTACTTTAGAATTGTATTGTTCATAAACATCTACTCCTTTGATTTTTGTATTGTTACATGTTGAATCTGCCAATATTTCAACAGCCAAAGCAAATAGAATCAGTGACATGGTACATCCTTGCTTAGTACTCTTTCTATATGTATAGATTCAGAGGTGAAAGGACCTAGCTTAGCATACACTAAATTATTTGTATGTATATATATATATATATATATATATATATATATATATATATATATTTTTTAGTAGATGAACAAAGGATGGCAAGAAGAAATTCAAATAACACCAGAATTTTGAATAAATAGTCCCATTTAGGGAATCAAAGGCTTTCTCTATATCTGAGCCAATTATGAGTGTTTATTTATTTTCTTTATTAACATAATCTATAAGAGAAATTATCTTTTTAATATTGCCATGTGTTTGTCTATGA
The DNA here is from genome assembly GCF_019279795.1 of Protopterus annectens. Lineage (NCBI taxonomy): Eukaryota > Metazoa > Chordata > Ceratodontiformes > Protopteridae > Protopterus > Protopterus annectens. The sequence goes on from NC_056733.1 coordinate 827,013,519, forward strand.
TATATAAATCCAGTTTGATCATTATTTATTGTTTTGATAGTGGTATTTTCATTCTGTTAGTTAATATTGTCATTAATATCTTATAGTCATTATTTAATAATGATATAGGTCTGTGTGAGGTACAGAGGTTTGGGGATTTGTTTTCCTTTAGGATTGGTGTGATTAAGGAATATCTCCAAGAGGCTCGTATTAAAGTTTGTGACTGAATTTCTAATATAGTTTTATGGAAGAGGGATAATATCTTTGAAGGAAAAAGTTTATATATTTCCATAATTATGCCATCTATAACTGGAGTTTTATTATTTTTACCCTCTTTTGTTGTATCTATAATTTCTTTGTAGGATATGGGTGCTTGCAGATCTAGTTTTAATTTTTCTGGTATTTTTTTATATTAAAAGATTTTTTTATGTAGATTTAATTGATTGATATGTATATTTTCTTTTTGGAAATGTTTCATATAGTGATTTCTATAGGCATCAAGAATGTCACCTATATCTGAGACATTTTCCCTTTTTTCTTGGAAGATACTTTTAATGTTATTAGCTTTTGACTGTATTTTGATTATTGTGGATAAATTATGTAGATATTTGGTAGAAGTGGCCAAGCTATTAATTTTTAGTTTTTCCTAAAGCTAAACTAGTTTTATGTGTTAGAATTGCATTGCATTTATTGTTTAATACTTCTAATTTCTTTTTCATCTCCAAATTATTTTGATTTTTTTCAGCTTTTACTGACAAAAGTTTGGATTGTAGATCTAATAATTCAGAATCCCATTCTCTAATTTTTTTATACCAACTTAGGGTTTTATCATATGTGTAAGCTTTTAATGAGTCCCATATCATTATTTTATTTATCTCTGTGGTGTAATTAATATCTAAGAAGAACTGTAATTCAGATAATAACCAGGGTTTGAACTCTTTAATTTTAGTTATATATGCTGGAATTCTAGAGTTAAAGATTAATGGTTTGTACCCATTTTGAAGTTTTAGTATCAATGAATTGTGGTCTGAAAAAGGGCAGGGAGTGATTGAGAAATTAATGATTTTAGAGTGTAAGTCATGGTCAGCAAATATTTTATCTATTCTAGTTTGGGTACCAAATCTCTGAGCTTGATGGGAAAACAACAAAGATTTATCTTCTTTAAATTTGAAAGTATCTACAAGATGAAATGATTCTACCCACTTGCTTAAAGCTTTGGATACAGCAGATGTACATAGCATTCTTTTATTTGTAGTTTCAGAAATATGAAATATACAGTTAAAATTTCATCCTAATATTAAGTTGCCTTTATAATTATTGGAAATGAAATCCAAGTGTATTTTTAACAGTTCCTGATCCAATGCCTGGGAACCAGTATAGATTGGCTAGGGTACATATTCTGTTATAATATTTAACTGTTACTAATGCCATAATGCCTTCTTTATCTTCATACTTATAAATGATTTCTGGGTTAATCACATTTGTTTTCCATAAAATTGTTACCCCTTTTGTCTTTGTCTTATAAGGGATTTGTGCCAATATCATATATTCCTTAGGATTCCATTTATAATTGTCATTTGTTTTGAAATGAGTTTCTTGGAGGAATACAATTTGTGCTTTATTCAGTTTTAAATATTTCAGTAGATTTGATCTTTTGCTAGGATAGTTTAAGCCATTGGTATTTAAAGATAATAAAGTTAAATCCATCTTAGGTTATTTAGACTATGTATTTTTTGTTTTATTGTGACTATTAAACATTTTCCTCTGATAACTATAAAGTATATGTTTGAGCTTTTAAAGGAAAGTATAAGTTTTATACTTTGAGTATTTACCAACAAACTAATGTTTTGATCAGGCATACTAAAAATGTTTTTGTGAAATAAATTTAAATTAATAAATGTTAACAAAACTAAGATCCGCACTAGCCATGGAATGAAAATCATTCCTAATCTGATGGATAAACCTAAATCCATCAGATTATCACTCATACCTTGGCAATCCAGAACATCTGAGCTCCATAAATTGAATTATCATATGGTGAATATCTGTAATAGGAATAAGCAATATTTATATTATTTTGAACAGATATAGTACTATTGTAGATTAGACAGAATTCTAATATAATATAAAGGTCTATTTATTGTATAAATAATTAATATGTATATGAAAGATAGATGACAAGCAATTCAATCATAGTAAAGTAGGATGTATCATATATAAAACCTCAGTAAAAGATTATAGCATACAGTTATTTAACATATTCATCCTTATTGATGAAGTCTTTCAAAACTTATTACTTAATGTTGTTGTCTTTTCCCGGTTAGGGGTCGCCACAGCGGAACTCCGGTCCGCCTAATGATTGGCAGTAGATTTTCATGAATGCCGAGGTGCCAGGTCGACATTCAACCTTCAACAAAGGCACGCCCATTTACACATGTCTTTCGAACACCCACCCAACCATGGGAAGGACATGCAGACTCCACACAGAAGGCACTCCCCGCACTCCAACCGAGAATCGAATGAGAGAACCTCTTGCTGTGAGGCAACAATGCTACCGCTGCACCACCGCGGAAGGATAAAAACTTATTACTGGTAATAATATTTATACCTAATGTTTATAATACAATGTATTTTACTGGATGCATCAGACATTATATTTCATTGTTGCCAGCATTTAAGTTTTCACTTTGTTTGTTGCTGACTTACCTTAAGCATCAAGTTTGTTTTATGTAAACATTGAAGAAAGTTAGTGCATTTTAATTATCAGTGCATCCCTCTTCCCCCCATTTCCTACACATAAGGAGTTTCATATCTGTCATTTCTTATTATAAAATGAGTGAAATTGTAGGTTAAAAACAACAAATTCACTTATTGTGATTAATGATTAGAAGTTCCCTTTCCATTTTCATAAATTCCCATTTTATGGCATATACTGAATGTTTTTAGATTTAAATGGCAACATTCTAATTTTTATAATCAGCAAAGGTTAAACTGAGTGATTATTGTCAGTTTAATACTATTTGCTCAGAATGTCATTGTTACATTCTGTGACATTCCTAGTTCAGGCATCTATTGTTTCCCTTGAACAACTTTGTCAGTTTGATGTCATGTATAAAACATTGGTTACCTTGGCAACAGCTTAAGTATTATGTATGGTCAGGATGGGTTACAAAACCACAATTCAAGTTAAAGCAATTATGACTTGTTATGCACATTTACTTATATGAGAGAATCATCATGCTTCCGCTTGATGTTCAGTATAGTGTATGTCATTTATGACAAGTTAAAACAGTAGTGTTATACTTAAGCCCAAGTTATTAAACTGAGTGTCTATTGTGAATTTAATACTATTTGCTCAGAATACGATTATTACATTCTGTGACATTTCGGGTTCAGGCTTCTATTGTTTTTCTTGAACAACTTTGTCAGTTTGATGTCATGTATAAAACAGTAGTTACCTTGGTAACCGCTTAAGTATTATATATGGTCAAGATGGGTTACAATAAACTACAATTCAAGTTAAAGCAATTACGTGGCCTGTTATGCATATTTACTTATATAAGAAAATCATCATGCTTCCCCTTGATGTTCAATGTAGTGTATGTCATTTATGACAAGTTAAGACAGTAGTGTTATTATACACAAGCCCATGTTATTAAATCCTGTCTTTAATATCTAAATTCAGCAGACTGCTTCATCTTATGTGACGATTATATATTTTATGTCTAGATTTACTAAAGTCATACATTACATAACTATTGTGTGTGTGTTTTTTTTTTTTTTTTTTGCTGTTCCTTAGTTCTTTGAGAGACCACAAGCTGTAATGCTTATTCTTATTATTAGCTCCTTCCAAGCATGTTTATACAGGTCATAAACTTTAAATTATGAGACTCTTCTAGTTTCTTATTTGTTATAAGTATATTTCTATCCTTAGATACACACATATCAGTACTTCAAGCATGGGCAACAATGCCCATCCAGTTTTTCCAGACTATCATTCACTAGTTAATGTGGTATGTTTCCAGGCTGTTCTTAAAATATCCAAACCAATATTTGTCCTGTTCCATTTTACCAGCCTGTTCCATGTAGTGGCCACTCTGCCAGTGAACCACTCAACACACTTTCTATTCCCACAGGTATTTCCACAAAAGAAATCTGATGACTCTCTAGCACTTTCCAGCAACCCCAAACACCCCTATCCCCCATATGCCCAACACGTCTGAGCAAGCTCACATCCCAGACCACTGCAAAGGGTACTGCACAAGACCAAGTGCTCTTAGTCTTTCACAATAACTCAGACTTCCACTCTTATGTTAGTCCTTAATGTGTTCGGACCAAAATACATTTTAAATATAAAATCCAGCTTATTGATTTTTTTGTTTTTTTTTGTCAAGAATCGACTTAATGAGCTAAACAAAGTGTTGGGAGACCATCAATATGTGTACATGTAGTTTAAAACAGCCCTTGATATATATATATATATATATATATATATATATATATATATATATATTTTTTTTTTTTTTTTATACCAAAAACGTCATTGCCAAGAATCATCTCGGAGGCTCCTCAGAGCCATTAAGCATTATTGTCACTCTGTCTCCTTTATCATAGCAACCTGGGAGCATCTGTTTCTGTTAGTTATTCTGTGTACTGCATTCCAGAGGCTTGCAATGCACCTGAAGCAAAGCTTTACTTCACTGCAGCTGCAATCCTAAATTCCCTCCCTTTCAGCGAGGCAGTAGCCAGGAAAAGATCAGAGAGCAAACAAATCAAAAAAAAAAAAAAAAAAAAAAAAAAAAAACCTCCCAACAACCACCACAACAAGAGACAACACACTCCCACCTCTCACTCAGCAGATGTACAAACAAACCATTCTCTGCCAAAATATCCCAAATCACAGTTCTATCCACCCCCTTCCCCTGGATCCAGGCTAAAACACCAAATGTCTCTTCCTAATTCACAAGCATCAGTAAACCTTGATCACAAGCTGCAACCCACAGCTTCCCAGAGACTAAAACAGTAGCATGTAACAGCTGTCATACACAATGTCAGGCTTAATCAAACAGCACTCGAAACTATGAAACCTGCCATAATTGATATTAACTATATTTAGACAGAAAAATGATGATATTTGTACTAAGAGCTTGCTGCTATTATTTAACCAGGATATACATGGCATTTCTAAATCATACTTTAACTGAAGAAGGCCTTAGCCTCCATGACAGCATTTTTTTCTCAAAACACTCTACTGTTACTGCTATTATATATGATGTTAATTTGTTACATTTGAGTCTGAACTCACAAGCAAGTGCATTTCTTTGTGCCGGTCCCAAGCCTGGATAAATGGGGAGGGTAGCGTCAGGAAGGGCATCCGGCATAAAACCTCTGCCAAATTACTTATGTGGACAACATTTCATATTTCCATACCGGATCAGTCAAGGCCCGGGTTAACAATGACCACCACCAGTACTATTAGCCAACAGGGTGCTGGCAGAAATTGGGCTACTGTTGGCCGAAGGAGAAGAGGAGGTGGAAGGCATGCCCAAAGGCAGGAAGAGAGGAGGAAGGTTAGGAGTGTAGTAGTGAGGGTAGGAACTTTGAATGTTGGCAGTATGACTGGTATAGGGAGAGAGCTAGCTAATATGATGGAGAGAAGGAAGGTTGATATATTGTGCGTGCAAGAAACCAGATGGAAGGGAAGTAAGGCCAGGTGTATAGGAGGCGGGTTCAAATTGTTCTATTATGGTGTGGATGGCAGGAGAAATGGGGTAGGGGTTATCCTAAAGGAACAGTATGCCAAGAGTGTTTTGGAGGTGAAGAGAGTGTCTGATAGAGTGATGTTTATGAAGCTTGAAATTGATGGTGTAATGATGAATGTTTTTAGTGCATATGCTCCACAAGTTGGGTGTGCAATGGATGAGAAAGAAAAATTTTGGAGTGAGCTGGATGAAGTAGTGGTGAGTGTACCCAAGGGCGAGAGACTAGTGATTGGAGCGGACTTCAATGGGCATGTTGGTGAAGTGAACAGAGGGGATGAGGAAGTGATGGGTAGGTATGGTTTTAAGGAGAGGAATGCAGAAGGTCAGATGATTGCGGATTTTGTGAAAAGGATGGACATGGCTGTGGTAAATACGTATTTTAAGAAGAGGGAGGAGCATAGGGTGATGTACAAGAGTGGAGGAAGATGCACACAGCTGGATTATATCCTATGTAGGAGGGCCAGTCTGAAGGAGATTGGAGACTGTAAAGTGGTGACAGGGGAAAGTGTAGTTAAGCAGCATAGAATGGTGGTCTGTAAGATGACGTTGGTGATCAAGATGAGGAGGAGGAGTGTGAAAGCAGTGCCAAGGATTAAATGGTGGAAGTTAAAAAAGGGTGATTGTGAGGTGGAGTTCAGGGAAGAGTTAAGACAGGCACTGGAAGGCAGTAAAGAGTTACCGAATAGCTGGGTAACTACAGCAGAGCTAGTAAGGGAGACTGCTAGAAAGTTGCTTAGTGTGACATCTGGACAGAGGAAGGAGGACAAGGAGACCTGGTGGTGGAATGAAGAAGTACAGGAGAGTATACAGCGGAAGAGGCTGTTGAAGAAGAAGTGGGATTGTCAAAGAGATGAAGAAAGTAGACATGAGTATAAGGAGATGAGGTGCATGGCAAAGAGAGAGGTGGAGAAGGCTAAGGATAAGGCATATGGAGAGTTGTATGAGAGATTGGACACTAAAGAGGGAGAAAAGGACCTGTACCAATTGGCTAGACAGAGGGAAAGAGCTGGGAAAGATGTGCAGCAGGTAAGGGTGATAAAGGATAGTGAGGGAAACATACTCACAAGCAAGGAGAGTGTGTTGGGTAGATGGAAAGAGTACTTTGAGGGGCTGATGAATGAAGAGAATGAGAGAGAGAGAAGGTTGGATGATTTGGGGATAGTGAATCAGGAAGTGAAACAGATTAGCAAGGAGGAAGTAAGGACAGCTATGAAGAAGATGAAGAATGGAAAGGCTGTTGGCCCAGATGACATACCATTGGAAGCATGGAGGTGCTTAGGAGAAATGGCAGTGAAATTTTTAACCAGATTCTTTAATGAAATTTTGGAAGGTCAGAGGATGCCTGAGGAGTGGAGAAAAAGTGTTTTGGTACCTATCTTTAAGAATAAGGGTGATGTGCAGAGCTGCAGTAACTACAGAGGGATAAAATTGATCAGTCACAGCTTGAAGTTATGGGAAAGAGTAGTGGAAGCTAGGCTAAGAAGGGAGGTGATGATTAGTGAGCAGCAGTATGGTTTCATGCCAGGAAAGAGCACTACAGATGCAATGTTTGCTCTGAGAGTGTTGATGGAGAAATACAGAGAAGGTCAGAAGGAGTTGCATTGTGTCTTTGTGGACTTAGAGAAAGCATATGACAGGGTGCCTAGAGAGGGTTTGTGATATTGTATGAGGAAGTCAGGAGTGGCAGAGAAGTATGTAAGAGTGGTATAGGATATGTACGAGGGTAGTGTGACATTGGTGAGGACTGCGGTGGGAGTGACAGATACGTTTAAGGTGGAGGTGGGATTACATCAAGGATCAGCTCTGAGCCCTTTC
>NC_056733.1:827031074-827086074 GCF_019279795.1 Protopterus annectens
TGAACTGTGGAGGCTGCCCACTAAAGTGTGCTAGCCTGTGTAACTAATTTATCACTGTCTCTGCATTTTCTGTGTATTTCTGCAAAAAAATCAAAAAAACAAAAAATAATCCTTGTTTTCCCGCCTTTCTCGACTAGTTTAGACCAGTATACAGGCATTGCTGTATTCTGGGCTGTGGTGTAGTTCCTGTGTTGTCCATTACCTTACTTGGATAAAAGGAAGTTTCTTTGCTCACCAGTGGGAGTGGGGAGCCTTGAGCAGCCTACCTATCCTTGGGGGAAGTGACCTCAGCACAAGAAGCTGTTAGTAATTGGTTGTTTGGGACCATTCCTAGCTCTTTTGTAGTTCACTGCTTAAAATCCGCCTTTGCACGGCTTTGCGCATAGCGCAGCGCCGGTTAAACAAGGTTAAACTTTTTCTGGCTCCGCCAAGTCTGCTCTTCAATTTTTCCCTTAGAACTGTTCTACTTGCAATCTAAACAGCCTATACTCTATCTGAAAAGCTCAGCACTTGCTCCTAAAGCATTTTGTATACAGGTAAAGCACTCTTAAACAAACGAAAAGTACTTCATTCACCTAAATTCTGTTGAGTACCCATTTCCCTATAGGTCCTTTCTGACTCAGTTACACAGCAATCTTTTTCACTATTTCTAGCATGTCGAAGGGTCAGTTGCTAGCATCCTCTCCTGTTCAGCTGGTGAATCTGGGAATCTTGAGGCAATGTTACAATTGCCTCATGTACACAGACAACCCTCTCCTACTCCCAACAAATACAAATATATGCAGGAGATGCAACTATATAGCCAAACTGGAGGCTGAGCTCTCTCAGTTCAGTACTGGCAAGACCAGTCAGGAGGAGAAGGTAACCACACACACCACAAACCCAGTCTCACATAGAACTATCACAACTGCAAACCAAACACATAAACACACAAAAACATACTCGGAGGCGCTGATTAAAAATCTACCAAAACAACAGAGGCCTCCAAAGCAGACACCCAAACAACCACCACCTCAAGACATAGCAAATGCAACACATAGTTCACAAAGTCAGTGTGCTAAACAGTCACAGCCCTTAAGGCCAAACAACATGCCAGACACACTTGTGATAGGTGACTCCATAGTCAGGCACACTGATGGCCCGCTCACCAGACTGAACAAGGAGAGGGTCACAGTAAGCTGCCTGTCGGGAGCTAGAATCCACCACATAACACAAGCACTCAGGTCACTCCACAGCAAGTACAAATATGACTCAGTCATTGTACATGCAGGTGTAAACGACCTGAGATGTACCTCCCTGGACTACATGAAAAGAGACATAGAGGAGCTCTCTGATTATGTAGCCCAGGCCGGTATGACCCTGACCCTGAGCAGCATCTTACCCTCACCAAGAATGATGCCACAGTACAAAGACAAAATGATCAGTTTTAACAATTGGCTTAATTACTGGTGTCATTCTAAGGGGATCCAGTGTCTGTCTGCTTGGGATGACATGCTTGACAAGCCACGCTGCTTCGCAAGGGATGGTTTGCACCTGTCACCCCTGGGCTTCCGGATATTGGCCAAGGCTCTTGCCACCCCATAGTGCCTTTTTAGGCAAGGCTCAAATGACAAACCTACCTCCCTAGAAAACACAAGTGGAAAAAACTAAGGGTAATGCTGCTCAATGCCAGAAGTCTAAACCTCAAGATGCACGCCTCGAAGCCCTTCTCAGTATGGAGAACATCGATGTCTGTGCAGTGACTGAAACCTGGTTCAAGGCTCCTGAGAGCACCCCAGCAATATCAGGTTTTACCTCATATCATGCTTTCCGGCCCCAAAACTTGGACAGAACCACAAAAGGAGGGGGAGTATCCATTTTCATCAAAGATACCCACACCTCCAGGTTAGTGGCAACGCACGGCATCGGAGACTATCCAGGTGCAACTAACCATAGGCAAAACTGCCTTACAGTTTGTAGCATGCTACAGACCACCCTCTCAAACTCAGGAACCCCACACAGCCTTCCTGAAGACACTGGAGAGTATGAATGTCTCTCCAAATACCATCATTTTGGGAGACTTCAACTACCCAAACATAGACTGGGAACATTACTCAAGCCCCAACACTCTAGCCCAAAGGTTCTTAGAATTCATAAACTCAAATGCAATGGAACAACTAGTCACCATTCCCACAAGAGGAGACAATATACTAGACCTGATCATCACAAACATGGGGACAAAATGCTCCACACCGGAAGTACATCCCTCTTTGGTAAGATCAGACCATTAATTAATCTCACTGGAAATCCACATCCCGCCCCCACCCCCTGCACAAAAGACCACAGTGAAGAACTTCTCAAAAGCAAACTTCACACTTCTTAAGACTGAAGTGGTATCTTTCAAGGCCCCTGGGCCAGTGGAAACCACAACCCACACTGCTGAATCCCTTGCAAATGCCTTCTATGGGCACCTTCAAGAATGCATGGATCATGCAATCCCAAATAAAACCAAGACCCATTCCCCCAAAGGCAGGCGACCGGTCTGGTGGACCTCAGCCATAAACAAACTTTACAACAGAAGGAGGAAGCTACTACATGACAGAGCAAAATCCCTAAAAGGAAAGGCATCTCTGATCAGTACTAGCAAAAAACTACGATCACTCATAAAATCATCCAAGGCCAACTTTGAGAGAAAAATCGCAAATGACACAAAAGACAATCACAAGGCCTTCTTTAGCTATGTTAGAAACCTGGGTGGAAACTCCCAGCTATGCTCAGAGTTAGTCCAAAATGACACAAAATACACTGAACCCACTGACATTGCCAACATTCTGGCAGACAGGTTCAGTGCAAATTTCTCCTCCTCCCCCAAAAGGAGAAATAACTATCCCAGCAGAGTGTAGCCTCCCTAACATCTCAGATGCCCAGGTGAGAGCCGCCTCTCTAAAGCTAAAAACACAGCATCAATGGGACCGGATGGTGTCCCGGCTGTGTGCTACATGAACTCCAAGAGGAACTAAACCCACACATAAGGCTGCTGTTTAATCTTAGCCTTACCACAGGATACGTACCCAAAGAGTGGCGACGGCAACAGTGGTCCCACTTCACAAAGGCGGTGCTTCTACGGACCCTGGAAATTACCGCCCCATAAGCCTGACGAGCCTGGTCTGCAAAGCTATGGAGAGGATCATTATGGAACTCGTAAACAAAGACATTGGGGACCTACAGACATTGGATCCTACCCAATTTGGCTTTGTCAAGGGCAGATCCTGCCTTCTGAACTTGGTCGACTTTTTTGAAACAGTCACTAAGGCCATTGATGAGGGTAAGGCAGTTCACACAGCCTACCTTGACCTTGCAAAAGCCTTTGACACAATACCCCACTCGGGCATCATAGACAAACTCACCAGCTTAAATGTAAACCCATATGTCACAAGATGGGTTGCAAACTGGCTCAAGGACAGAACCCACAGGGTCAGAGTTGCTGGAGCTATGTCAGACTCTAAGCCAGTCACAAGCGGTGTCCCACAGGGCTCAGTCCTGGGACCCCTCTTGTTCGGCATTTATTTTTCCGAGGTACAGGCAAACATAGGAGGATTGTGGCTGACAAAGTTCAGAGATGACTGCAAACTGGGCGCCATAATTGATACTCCAGCGGACACAAACATCCTTCAGAGAGGCCTCATAGAAACGGATAATTGGTGCCAGAGCCATGGCCTTAAGCTAAACGCCAAAAATGTATAGTCATACCCTTTGGGAAAAACAAGGTACCGACAAATTACCACATAGGTGGTAATCCATTAAGTACGGAAGAGGTAATCAGGGACCTAGGGACCCAGGTTGACAGTAACCTCTCATTTGACACTCACATTGCCAAAGTGGTTAGGAAGACCTTCTATATTGCCCACCTTATCATGAAGGGTTTCACATCTAGATCAAGAGAGGTCATTGTGCCCCTGTACTCTTCTCTTTTCAGGCCAATGATTGAGTACAATGCCCCATTTGGGATGTATCTCACCCAACACCTGCAGCAGTTGGAAAGACCCCAAAAGTTCCTCACCAAGAGGATAAAGGGTCTTAAACATATGTCATATGCTGCCCGACTGAAAAAACTCCAGCTCTATTCAGTCGCATACCGCCTACTCAGAGGTGATATGTGCCTGACGTACAAGGCCATGTCCAATCCTGAATTAATGGACATGCTCCACCACAGAAAATCCAAATCCATCAGAGCCACGAGAACAAGTGACTTAAACCTCAACACAGAAATAAATAGAACGTGCTGGAGGGACAGATTCATAACCCAGAGGCTCCCTACACTCTGGAACAGAATCCCAGTCCATGTTAGGCAGAGCCCCTCACTGACTCTATTTAAGAGAAATCTCGACGAGTGGATGGGAGATCGTAGGTTTACCCCGGGGGTCATCTCTTTGTCACTACTAGACAGAGGCATAGTAAACTAAACCCTAAAAGGGCGTAGTATTCTCATCCTAAGGGGTGGTGTAAGCCACATACACTCTGGCTAGGCTTATAAATGCCCTAGGGCAGATAGCCTAGTACGAACCTATGAACCTAAGTATTTTTCTTTCCTCTAATTTCTGTCTTAATATTCTTGCATAATAGTAACAATACATAATTTCTTTCCTATCCTCAATAGTCCACTCTATCATCTTTATGGCTCTTTTTTGGCCTATCAGTTTTTGTGATTTTTCGTGGACTACTACTTCTTTCTACAACAGGGGAGCCATCCTCCTCCTAGGCCTGGCCTGGCCTAGCCTCATTGTGGGAATATTTCTGTGTCTGGAGGATTCTACACTGTCATTTTTTCCAGTCCTGGCACCAGTGCACCTACCAGGATTGGGCACTTTTTTATCCTGGGTTTTGTGCACCCAGCTATCTTTTTTTATTTTTTAATCTACTTCTGTCCATGATATACGCTATAAAATTCAGTCTATATATCAGTGTCACCTTGGTGAGATTTTGTGAGAAACAGGGTCCACCTCGTAAAGGTATTCACCAAGACTTGAGGATGAATTCAGTTCCAGTAATACTACTCTCCTTTGCTCGCTGATTTATCATCTGCTTTTCTTTATCCATTTTATTTTTATTTTATTTGACATTTGTTAACCAGGTTTGTTTGACTGGGCAAGAAACCCTTTTTCAGCAGAGACCCGAGGAGAAAAGCTCCAAATACATAGAATAAAAACAAATTATATACAAATATAGAGTGTAGAAATCACTAACAATAAAGAACTTATATGGAATAAAAATAGTAAACAGACTTCTAAACAAAAACTTTTAATAGTTATATACACAAGAGAGTTGGAGTGTAGTTAACAATTGGCAATAACAACAGGATTAAAATATGCAATGTTTAAACATTTGACTATAAGTACTTTTTAGATATTTAGGTAGATTATCTGTAGGTAGAAAAAAAAAGATATTGGGGCATAGTTGCCATAACATAGTATTAACAGAGATAAGGGAGGAAAGAGACGCGGAGGAGTAGATAGGTCAAGTTTTCAGTAGGAATTTGGCGATGATAGCTGAGCTTTTCAGAAAGCATTACATACATTAACATCCAGTGCGGATTAAATGGAAAGATAATAAAAAAGAATATGAGTCTGTATGTAAAGCTTGAAAATACTAAACCTCACACAGGGGAAGGTGGGATCCTTGATGGCATTTTTTTTCTTTGGAAGAGTTAACAGAATTTTTTAAATCATTCCCTCCAATGGAGTTCTGGAAGTTTCTACTCTGACTTCCACTGGTTCCATCCTGAGTGTTTTGACAAAAGCAAGTGATAGCTCTACATTTCAAACAGTTGTTCAGATTGCTACAACCATATGTTTTGCAAAAAATGGTATAATTTGCAAAATTATTTGTCACAAACTAATGTTCACACTGGTGTTCATTAAATTCTGAATCTTAACAATACACACAGCAACTAGTATACTTTTGCAGTCCTTGGGATTCCAGAGGGATTTTTGCAAGTCAGAAGCCTTACCACTCAGAGTAACCTTTTCCAATTCATAGCTCATCCTACCACTGAGGTTTTCTATCAGTGAGAGTGTAGAGGGTATCCAGCTTGACGAGCTGTATGGTAATGAGGCAGTCCGGATAACAGGCTAACACTAATTAGCTGTGTCCTCTTCCCTGGAAATATCTGCAGCTCCTGATTTACACTACCAGTTCAGGGAATTGCTTATCTGTGTAAATTACCATAGGTGGAGAAAAATTTAACATTGCCAAAAGACTGTGGTCACTCACTTATTTTAGTAGAAGAAGTCTTGGTGTTGATAAGTTCCATGCAGCTCATAGGATTCATAGGGTGGGAGTGGGTGTTAATGTATGCATGTGTGTGTGAAAGTGTATGTCTTTGTCTGTAGGAGCATGAATGAAGTTGGATTGATGTGTGTATCTGTGTTTGGGTATGTGTATGTATGTATTGGAGCATGCATGTGGGTGAAAAGGTGTGTGTGTCTTTAAGCCTAGTCAGGTGTAGGTGTGTGTGTGTGTGTGTGCGTGTGTGTGTGTGTGTGTGTGTGTGTGTGTGTGTGTGTGTGTGTGTGTGTGTGTACGTGTGTGCATGTGAGCGTGCATGTACATGTGCGTGTGTGTACGTGTGTGCATGTGAGCGTGTGTGTGTGTGCAGGTGTGCATGTGCACGTGTGTGTGTGTGTGTGTGTGTGTGTGTGTGTGTACGTGTGTGTATGTGTGTGTACATGTGTGCATGTGAGCGTGTGTGTGTGTGTGTGTGTGTGTGTGTGTGTGTGTGTGTGTGTGTGTGTGCATGTGTACATGTGCGTGTGTGTGCGTGTACATGTGCGTGTGTGTACGTGTGTGCATGTGAGCATGTACATGTGCGTGTGTGTGTGTACGTGTGTGCATGTGAGCGTGTGTGTGTGTGTGTGTGTGTGTGTGTGTGTGTGTGTGTGTGTGGGTGTGTGTGTAGGGGGGAAGCTTTGCCAAAGCAATACATGGGCTGCCATCACAGGTGTAACAATTATAATGGTGAAAAAGTGTGATTCAGACATACTAATGAGATGATAATGAGATTTTCCTCATTGCAGCCATATTTTTCTCAGAATTGCATTTCCCACTGATTATGTAAATTGACCCATCTGCAGTAGGCAATTTACTTGAGCAGTAGGAGTCTTTCTGAATCCCAACCAATATAATGCAATCAACTTGCAACACCTTGATAATCAGTCAAACTGCACAAAACTTTCAGTAACATTTTGTTCCTCTGGCTGTAAGTTTTCATACAGGGCTAAGCAGTTCTGTCTGTATTGTTTGGTTGTTGAGATATTTAAAAATTACAAAAAATATGACAATATAAATATTAATATAATATGAGCAACATTTAATATCTCTTTCTCAGAACTAGACAAAGGTTAAGTATTGGTACATTTGTGGAGTCTATCATAGAAGCCTTGAGATAAAATGTTTCAATAGCTTGTATGCAGCACCGTTTTGTAATTATTAATGCAAATATGAATAGACAATACTAAATGCTTTAAGACATCACTAAGCTAATCCTAGACAAACATCTGGAACTATAATTAAGATTTAATGGTTAACAGTCAAACAAGAGGAAAGAATCTGGGCAGTGAGACTGTTCTACATTTGTAGAAGTTATGTCTAGATTATTGCAGCTTTATAATGCAGTAATGGAAACTGATCAGATTTGTGTGACATGAAAGGAGACTGTACTTCTGTGATACCAAAGAAGAAAAGGATATGCAATTACCATCTTCGTACAGGCTGATATATGTGTTAAATCATGACTATAAGTTACTTATTTGCAATTTAGGCAACACAAGGGGTTTGATTAATATAAAAAATTGGTAAAGTGATCAGTGTGGATTTGTTAGTGGGAGACAGACCTTAGACACTATATTAAAAGATGCTTTAATGATTTGAGTTGTGCAGTAGATGTGCAAAACCTTGATAGTATTGAGTTTTAACACAGAAACAATCATGAGTAGGGTAGAGTATTATTATATTATGCATATCTTACTGGAATTTAGATTTTTCAATAGGATTTGTTGATCAGTTAAAAGTTATTTATGATGAGTTTATAGGTAGAGTTAAAATACCTTCCCTAAGTATATTTAGGGGATTAGACAAGCTTATCCGTTTTTGCCATTGTTATTTGTTTTTCAGAATTAGTGGCTGAGATGATTAGGACTTTTAATCTGCAAGAATATAAAATTCTTAATGAAAAATTTGAAATCTGTTTGCTTATGATGAAGTGCTGGTGTATCGTCAAACTGATGTTGAGAGGCTGCTCTGTGTTTTAGATAAATTTGGTAAGATGTCTAGATATAAGGTGAATAAAACGAGAACGGGGCAGTTATCATACATTTTGTACTTTTAGGTACCTGAAGAAGGGTTGTGAGCATTTAAGGAAAGATGAATTCATTGAATGTTTGGGAATTTGGTTGGGAACATTCTTACAGGAATCAATCAGTAAAACATGTGGAAGCCTTAAGAAAAGATAAAGAAAATATTTTTAAAGATGAAGAATTGTAGGTCTGGAATTGGGCCGAAGAGTGCAAGCCCTGTTGTTATACGTGTTTCAGGCCTTTCCAGTCAAGATGATTTGGGATTTCTAAAAATACATTAAGGATATGATGTATGATTATAGCTGAAAAGATGGCAGTCTTAATGTATCCTGGGATAAGCTAATACATTCAAAAGGATGGGGTGGTTTGAATGTGTCTGATCCAGGATTATATTATGAGGCAGTGTGAGTTAAATTACTGCATCTTTTGTTAATGTGGATTTATGATGTGGAATGGAGAGCAACGCTGAAATTAATGGTATGAGATGATAGAAATGTTAATGGATACGCCTTTTCTGCTTTGCACATATGAAAAACTGATATGCTATATATTGTGAGGCCGGCATTTTTGGCAAGACCAGTAAGTAGGCAAGAGATTAGCCCATTTCCTAATTATGTATTGTCCATTAGAGAAAGTGGACTGGGATTGCCAGAAGTAAGGGATTTATGCCATTGCAAAGGAAGGAAAGCAAGAATACTATATTGAAAGTAGTTGAAATGGAATGGTGTTTAGGTTACATGAATACAAGTGCAACATATGCATGGGACACCAGGTTTTCTGCAAATGCAACCTTAGGGGCTAACTAATATATATAGCTAATATTACAGCTTGAACAGATTTGCTAAACAATGTTATCCCACAGATGTTTTTACTGACAGAGGCTACAGGTGATAGTTCATTTATAAAGTGATTTGCAAGCAGGACATATATGACTATCAGATATTTTATACAATAGTGGTAGATAATATAGGTAATATAACAGAGAGTGGAGACGTACAGTGGAAGAAGAGACTTGTAAGATAACATGGTTAGGACAGAGCCTAATGCCTACGCATCCTATAAAGTCAAGATGTTTTAAAATCTTTGTATGAAAATGTCTTCACAAATATTTTTGTGTAATACAAGTGTTGAGACAATTTTCCAAATGTGGATTGCCAGTGTTTGAGGGTGTGATGAAGGTTTGCTGGGTAAATGAGAACATAGCTTTTGGTCATGTCTGTCATGTCTGAGTTTGATTACTTTTAGAGATGAATTAACCGATTTGATGTCAATGTTGTTTCAAAAGGGTGTACACATTAGGGAGGGATAATAACATTCAGTGTAACAAACACAGCTGTAGCATTACGTAATGTCCACAAATGTCCCCTTCCAAGTCTGAAGTTGAGGACTAAACAAAAGTCTTCATTAGCAAGAGCTATAATAGCATCTTGCCATAGACCACTAACTGTCATTTATGAATAAAACATCTTCAGACTAAGCAAAGAGCTCTGTCACATAACAGCTCATTGTTAAACTGTGTCAAAAATCTTTGCTAAACTGTAACCAATAGATGTACCTCCTTTCTACAGTTCCTAACTCAGAAACATAAGTAGCCACTGTCTTGATCGCACCTAACTAAATGATTATCAGTCCTGCTTGCAGGGTCAGAGAAGAATCTCTTCTACAACGTGAACCATATTTCATAACAACTTGCACCTGTGGCAACAAGCCCCCTTTGTCACATCTTTGTTTAGAATTAATCATGATTAAAGTCTAGAGTGCTTCCAGCAGTGAGAGATGTAATTTTGATAACTGATGAGCTGGAGGCAATGGAAATTTATAGGGAATCAATGAGAGATTAGCTTAGGGTATTAAGAGAAGATTGTTTGTGGAGTGGTGAGAAACCCACTTCAGACCTCATCTTGTATATTTTATTTTTATATTGCTATAAACTGATGTCAATGTACCAAACTCATACTGTTCTAAGATTGAAAAGACAAGATATAGTATGTTTTGTTTTCTCTTTAAAGTACACTGAAGGGACCCAGACACTATTTTACAGAAATTTTCTTTTCATCTTTTTTGTTATTGTGTTTGATAGTTCTTGCTGCTGATGAAATTGTCTAATGCACTGCAAAGACAGTTAGTTAAATGATATTATAAATTAGTTTTGATAACAGGTGATTTATTTTGATACACTTTCTAAATCAGAGGTATGAGAGGTTTGCAGCTGTAGTATTGTCCAACAATAATGAAACTGCAATAAGTAGAAGATTATTTGCACGCATGTTGTTGTTTTAAATGCTTAGACAATGTTTTACTGCTGTTGAGTTAGTTATCGCTATTGCTGGGCAAAATAAAGTTTGTTTAAAAAAAACAATAACTAGAAAGTGAAAATCCAAAACTGAAGGTACTCTCTGTGTCATAATAACTATGGTAAAGTAAATGGAAAAGAGGTAAATCCAAATGCAAAAAAAAAAATAAATCATCCAGTCTTATTGTTGTAGATGCTGTCTTTATGTTCCATTTTAAATTTGGTTGTGAGAAGTTATATATCTCTCATTTTAATTTTCTATGTGCCATTAATATCTGAGTTTGAGGAAGCACCTAAATGTAAATGTACTCATAAACTATCAATAGTGGAAATCATTACTTTTGATTACAGTTATATATAAAGAACAATGTTGGTATGGTGATACATCAGTCATTATTGTTTTTATAGGGTGTGGGGGGTTAAGTCAGAAAGTATTGTAAGACTGGACTGCACATATATATCTTATGTGCCATGATGCCGCTGTTGATATATAAGTAAATGGAAGTTTATATTTAAAAGCAGACTGAATGGGGTGCTTTAGTGAAACATCTCTTCTTATGTGTTGTACCTTTCTACAAAGTATGGCAACTTCAGAACTACATATTTTAAGTAGAGGGGTACAAGAAGCTGTTATGTGCTGGGCTTTGACCCTCCCTTATATAAACATGATGTCACATATTTCTTGAAGCATCATTTATCTAGTCACACTTGACCAAACGTTTTTTTTATTGATTGGGCATCCCTAAGATAATGTGCATATACTAACATGACTAGTTTATTTTTCTAAACTAGATCTAGTAAAATATTACAGCAGCTTGAACAATTTGGATACATTTACTGGTGAACAACATTTCTGATTTTGGGTTAGGGCTTATAATATGATATTAAATGGTGAATGAACAATGTCTATCATTATCAGTTAACTAGTTTTGTAATATGTGGTGACATCTTAAATTACAAAACAGTATGCACATTAATTCATATAATTCATACAAAGCCTTGCAGTGACAAACCAAGACCACTTCATTCAGCTGGTGCATTTTAGCATTATATGACTGCTATATATAACTACTATACATAACTATATATATATATAAAACTATATATATATATATATATATATATATATATATATATATATATATATATATATATAATATATAAATATATAAATATATCTATATATATATATATATATATATAAAATATATATATACATAAGGGGTCTACTTTGAAACATCAGAAACTCACTTCAACGAATTCCAGATAAACGAGTCCAGTTCAGAGAAACTGCATTTACACAAAAATGCACTTTCACAAAAAACACATCACCGAACAAAAAAAGCAAAAGAATAAAAAGAAGAAGAAGAAAAAAAACAAATACAGCAAACACAGTTATGCAGGGGGGGCAAGCACCCTGTCCCCCACACCCCCGCTATTTATATATACTAACTCCGAGATCACACTACAGTGGGAATAAGGGAATATTCCCTTATCCTCACTGTACCACGATCTATAGCAACAACTAATAGAAACATTAAAGGTTCCCCTCCCATACACCACGTAACAATGACTGCA
Organism: Protopterus annectens; assembly: GCF_019279795.1. NCBI lineage: Eukaryota > Metazoa > Chordata > Ceratodontiformes > Protopteridae > Protopterus > Protopterus annectens. The sequence continues at coordinate 827,043,276 of NC_056733.1, forward strand.
CCTCCACCACCACAAGATCCCAGAACCAGCAAACGCTCTTCAGTGATGTGTTTTTCGCGAAAGTGCATTTTCGTGTAAATGCACTTTTGCTGAACTGGACTAGTTTATCTGGAATTTGTTGAAGTGAGTTTTCGATGGGTCGAAGTAGACCATATATATATATATATATATATATATATATATATATATATATATATATGGGATCCGAACACATGCTCGATTAGCATATGTCCGAATTACAAAGCATCGAACACACATACACGAAAGCGCTTAGCACTGACAAGTGCTTCTGTGTATGTGTGCCTGTTTCGTAGATCAGACTACAGTGCGGGTAAGGGAAAATTCTCTTTTCCCCACTGTAGTGCGATCTCAGAGTGAGAATAATAAAGTAGGGGGTGTGTGGGGGGTGCAGGGGGGGGCAAAGCCCCCCTGCAGAAATGTAGATTTTTTTTTAACTACACATACACGGAAGCGCTTTTCGATGTTAAGCGCTTTCGTGTATGTGTGTTCGATGTTTTGGGATTTGGACATATGCTAGTCGAGCATGTGTCCTAGACTCATGTATATATATATATATATATATGTATATATATATATATATATATATATATATATATATATATATATATGTCCTGATTCTCAGCTTACATTCAGTGGGTTATAGAAGATTGCTGACAAAACTGAAGAGTAAGTTGTAAAAAGCAGTAGTGTAAGGTACGGAAATCTGGACAGTGAAAGCAGAGCAGATGAGGAAGCTTTAGTGCTTGAAATGGGTTGTGAGACAGAAGAAGAAAGGACATCAGAGCTGAAGTCTAAGTAGCTGCAGTTGCAAAGAAGATCAAGGAAAACATATTGTAGTGGTTTGGTCACATGTGCAGGAAAGCAGAAGAAGATTTTGAAGAAACAAGAAGAGAGCAACAGGAGATGGGAATGTACAGCCAAGAGATGGATAGACTGTACGAGAGAAGACCCATGAGATTCAGGCATTACTGCTGAAAAAGGCAGGACAGTGGCTTGGAGTTGAGAGATGTGGTAACTGTTAACATGATACTCTAATCCCATGTGAAAATGGAAAAAAAGGAGGCTTGTGATGACAATGATGATGTTTCAGTGGTTTATAGCTAAGAAACATGTAACTCATTTTTGCTTTAATTAAATAAGAATGCTTATTCTGCATGATACAACTATATTCAAATTCCATTTAAGAAGGAAATGAGTGTGTTATAGTCGTATTTAACTTAATTTGGACAACAGCAAAGGTGAGCAGTGGAACGCAGAGTGATTTTTGCATTTTTGTCATAGGGAGCAAGAGAGAAGAAAAATGCTCAGCTAGGTATATACTAACACAATCACATAAGGACAAATAACACAGAGCAGAGATAGGGCGGAGCAACTCATTGCAATTAATAATGCTCTGTGAATCCAGGTTTTAAAATACAATAAATTATAATTGCTGCAAGCTTTTGTTAGGATTTCTTTTAACTCTTTGAGAAAACAATTCATTACTAGGGAGCAGCGCCACTAATGATGATTTCTAGCCAAAAGCATCACATGTAAACAGCACTGGCCCGAACTGCTGCACAATATATAAAACAGTAACTCATCAGTCACTAGATATGGAAACATGATGCCAGGGTAACTATTCTTTTTATTAAAACATGTCTGATATTAAAGCAATATTGTAGTAATAGACAGTACAACAGAAATTACATTTAACTTCACTTATGACTTGTAATAAAACTTCTAGGCTCTCAGTGTTATTGCTGTAGGCTGCTATTGAGATTGTTTTACTAAATATGTAAATAATTTAAAAACAGGCACAGAGGTGTGTAATTATGTATGCTGTACTCATTCTAAGTGCCATAAATGATCACCACATAGGCTATGACAGCATTATGGTTCATAATTCAGGCTGGCTGACTTTCACTGCTTAAAATCTAGAACACAAAAAGCATCTAAACGTCATGGCACATGCTGAAATTATACTTCAGCTACAATATGCCACACTGGTTTTCCTGTCATTTTAATAAACATGCTGTCCATCCAAACGTCATGGCACATGCTGAAATTGTACAATATGAGACACTGGTTTCCTGTCATTTTAATAAACACGCTGTCCACATCTTTAACAAAAATAAAAATGACAATGTTAGCAAGGATCTACATTTGTCTAAACAATCAGTGTGAGATTTCTCTAGACAATTCCTTAAATCTACTTTTTCATTGCATGTGACCTCAGTACCTTCTCAGCACATGCAATCCCTTCCTAAGCTAACCCCTCTACTGTGAATTATCCTGAAGTAAGCAGGACACCTGGGGTTATAAGAAGAAATATGCAGCGGTAAACTGCTTGAGCACATGCTGAGCAAGTAGACTGATCCCAGACAGTATTTGGATTCCAGGATTGAACTCATGTCTTGCAGGATAATATGCAGTAGTACTTATTATTTTACCACCATGTCACTCTGAGCTAAAACAAACATGCTAACGCATATATTTACCCCACTGGCATAGAGCTGGGATACCTGTATGCATTAGCATGTTTTTCTTCCCAGATAGCCTGCCAGTATGATGTCTGGGAAAAAAAAAAGATGAAATATACTTTCCCACACTCATCTGATGTATTTAACCCTATCACTGCTATGCTCACCATGCTTGGTGAAGGGGAGAAACCTTGTATATCCAATGCTGGACAGGATGGAGTAGAGCAAGATGACTAAGTTATATGTATGTAAACAAGGATTGCTGTTCCCATTCCAGTCTGCTATTTTCTAAGCAAAAAACATTGTGTTTTATTTAAGACAACTACAACAAAATAGACAAAAATCAAGAAATAAAACTTCAGCTGTGTAATGTTTCGGTTCACTTTAAGAAGAAAGCAAGCAAAGACAGTAAGAGAAACATGGAAGACAACATATCTAAGAATACACTGAGTAGAAATAAGGCAGACAGAGTCAATAAGTGCATAAAGGAAAATGTGAGTAGATATATCTCATGTGTCATGGTTGGCAAGGAACGTAATTCAAAAATATAGAACAAGAGCAGAAAAGATAGTTAGCCAAGTACAAAACATGTCACTGCCCTGAACATAACCACTGATTATACAAAAAACAGGAGATATGGTTTACAAAATGTATGCCATTATGTCTGCTCCGGGTGGCAAATTTAAAGATGTTAAAGAATTTAAGTTGTAAAGCTACTTCCAAACAAAGAAGAATGCAGTTAATATATATAAATTCAAGAGTATCATGCAGGATGATCAAACTATTGAATACAAGTACACTAAGTTAGCAGTCCTAGCAAGAAGTTGTAAGTTTTCTGACAGATATAGACAGAGATAAAGAGAGAAACAAACACATAAATAGGACAAGTGATGAATACATGCAACTCAAGAAGATTGAGGAGAAAAGGCACTCTTAGGGTCAAGTATGAATTTACAGAAAACTGTAGACCTTGCATGTTCACTTAAAATGTCAGAAGAAGATCAAAGGATGTAAAACCAAAAGCATTCACAAAGTAAACAGTGTAATGGAAGTAAATCCAAATGAGAAAGACAAGAGCAGCAGTCAACAAATACGGCAATGCTAAAAAAATCACGAGTATAAAGATAAAAAAGCGTATTTATTGTAAACGGTAAGCGCTTTCACTAAGTAGCTTCATCAGACCATACAACATATTAGTGGCAAACATTTAAAAAGTTTGTAGAATCCAATCAAAGAAAGCATTAAAAATGACATCACATCCTTTAGATCAGCTGCATAGTATCATACAGCCCCTAGTGGATACATTTGTATCAAAAGGGAAGTAACCACTAGCTCATATATACACAATCCACAGGACTCATGAAGCTTGCGCCAGGTGCAGGCATAGCATCGGCGATCTAACACCAAATATGGCCGTCGAACGATTCAGGTACGAGCTGTTTCCACGTGCACTACCTGCGTACGCTATGCTCGCACAGCTCCCGGTGCCTGTATGCTAATCACCCCATGCGCAGCAGTGTAACATGCAAATGAAGGTATATAGCGATTCAGGAAGTGGTGCAGGCGTAGTGTAAGCATGCAGAAATGTAAACCGAAAAAAACAGTTTACATTTTTCAAACATAAAATCAGAGCCATGACAGTGGACCCAAACTCACTTTTATACTGTTAATATATGCCAATGGTTAAAAATATAGCCATTGGCATAAAACAACATGCGCAAAATATGAAAAAGAACATTTAATATTATGCCCACACTAACGCGAAGTTAAAGTGCAGGGCATCGGTGCGCAAAGGGGATCGCATGGAATATACAAAAATATAGAATAAAACTGCAATGAAACACATATCAGGATTTCCCCATAATAGTCAATGGTAGGCATGCTACATCATACTCATGGCGCAAGGGTTGCTAAGGGGCAGTGACAGTGTTATGCGCAGTAGCTAGGAATTAGTAGGCAATGCTATGCAAATGAGAGGAGTAATACTGAATCACAGATTTCCCGCTGATGTAAGGATGCTCAAAACAGTGTAGCGTTATAACACCGAGGTGAGCCCTTGAGATAAAAATGACATCAAGAGAGGGGTGTGTCGCCATTGCTGTAAGCACATTGGAACATTGCTAACCCAGTTTGCCTGTTGCTAAGCAAAGCTGCAGGATAGGGGTGTGTTGAAGTAGCCATAGCTTTGCTTAGCTGAGAGCACACAAGGTAACCAAATGTGCATGTGAACATGGATGAAAACATGCTGTAAACCCAGTAAATGGCTGTGCGCCATGCGCACCAGAGCAGAAAGAGGAAGGATACGGGAAAAAGATAAGGAAATGCTGCAGCATGGTAATTGGAGTACAAATGAGTAATTAACTCCTAGGAACTCACAGTGGGCCATTGATAACAGCTAACAAGGCTGCTAGCAGCTACCTGCAGAACAGGAAAGGGAAGATGCTGTACTGCAAAGAAAACAGAACTGTCACAGCAGAACAAGGCAAAATTGCAGTAGATCAGCTACATAACACATTTTGCAACACATTCCTGGGTAGGGAAAGTACAAAACAAGAAAGCCGGCAGCTGGATGCATGCCTGTCAATGGGAGGGGGGTCGGGTTGAAAAGTGAAATAAAGGGCAACAGATAAATCATGGCAGGCAAGCATAATTCAACACCAAAGGCCCCACAATTGCAGTACTCACTGTAAAACCCATAATTAAGATACCCTGCAGCTGGAATTGCACATACACACCCAATGACATCAGCAGCATCCATAGCACAATAGTATAAAATGTGAAAGCACCTCACACACACTTGTGTATTCCCAAACACTCTGTACCATCAGTGTAAACAGATGGGGAACTTTTAAAATGTGCATGTTAGGGGCTGCCATAGCTTTGATTCATCAGCATGTGTTGGAGACTGAAGGTGGTGTGGAGGATGATGATGACAACCACCTCATGCACCAGAGGAGGAGAAGAGTGTTCAGACCAAGGGTGACCTACCAGGGGCGAAATGATCTAGAGATAGTAGAGCATTACAGGGTGGACAGGGACACCATACAGCAACTTGTTGAGCTGTGCTAGCCATGTCTCAGCAAGAAATAACAGAGGGGAACCCATCCCAGTGGACACGAAGGTATGTGTAAGCTTGAGAATACTAGCCACAGGTACTTTCCAAAGGCCAACTGGGGATATCCTGGGGGTCTCACAGGCATCAGCATCCAGGGTACTCCACCAGTTCCTGGATGTCATGTTACCACATGCCAATGAGCACATATACTTCCCCTGAACGCAGGAGGAGTTGGCCAACAATATGCGTCTCTTCCACCGTGTGGCAGAATACCCAGAGGTACTGGGTGCAATAGACTGCATGCACATACACATCAAATCACCACCCAGTGAGCAGGGTAGGCACTACATAAACCACAAGGGATACCCCTCCATCAACTGCCAGGTCGTGCGCAATGCCCAGGGCATTATCATGGATGTGTGTGCTGGCAGTCCTGAAAGCTATCACGACTCCCACATCTGGCATGCTTCACAGCTGTATCAGGTATTTGCAAGGGGGGACATCCCATATTGCCACCTGGTGGGAGATGCTGGCTATGCACTGGAGCTGTGGATGATGACTCCCATCAGAAATGCACGCACACCCATGCAAGAATGCCATAATGAGGCACATGCACAAACCAGAATAATCATAGAGCATGTGTTTGGGATGCTGAAATCACAGTTTCATTGCTTAGACATATCTGGTGGAGCCTTGCAGTACTCTCCAGCCACGTGTGCCCACATCTTCAGAGTATGTGCCATGCTACACAATACGGAATGAATAGTGAAGGCCCTCACAGTCCACCACCATTGCCAAGGGTGCCACAGGCACAGAGGTACTGAGACCATAAACACCCTGAGCCAGCCCCAGTAGGCAGATGAAGGCATGCCCAGTATGCCCATGCCTTGGCAAAGAGGGAATGTATAGCACACACACTGACAGTGTAGGCACCTACGGACTGACACCCTTCTCCACCTGCACACACACAGTAAACATGGATGGCACACACACAAGACCAGCTGTAAATTGTCATGTATAGGTGGTCTACTGTGTGCATTCTACAGAGGCAGCCCTCAACTATTACACACACAACCGCTATTGGCACAAGGTAAGTCAACACCCGAACAGTAAATTAAGCTATCAGCATGTGCTGATACTGTATGTATAGGTTCATAGGTACATATGTAGGTACATGGCTAACTGCCCAAGGCCATTCATATGCCTAGCTGAAATGTGTCAGCTGTCGCCACCCCATTGATTAACTAACTGTCCCACTGTAGAGCTGAGCCAATTGCGGGATCCATGGGGTGTACCCACTGTTCCCCATCCACTCTACAAGGTGTCCCTGGAGTGTTAGTGAGAGGCGCCATATAATGTAATCAGGGATGTAGTTCCAAAGCAAGGGGAGTACCTGTGACAGGAATCTATCACTCCAGCATCTTCCAGTTATGGTTGTGGCAAGGTTTAGCTCACTACAGTGTGTGGCTCACTGTGACATGGATTCCCATAGGTGGAGCATATCCATTAAGCCTGACTTGGACATGGCTTTGTTGGGCAGCAAAGATGATCTTTGAGTAAACGAGATGCCACTGAGTAATGCAAGAGTTCATGCAGTATGTAATCATAGGACACATGTCTGAGGCCAGTAATGCTCTTGGCGAGGTATGTTCGTGTTGGATGTGTCTTCTGAGGTACATCCCAAATGGGTTATCATACTCGATGATGGGATTGATGAGTGATGAGTAAAGGGGCACAATAACCTCAGTATGCCTAGATGCGAACCCTTAAGTAATCAGATGGCCTACATAGACAGATGGCCTAATTACTTTGGAGATATGACTGTCAAAGGAGAGATCACTAGTCCCCACCTACCCATTACCTCATCTGTATTAAAGTGGCTGCCACTCATGTTAATATGTGGGTGTTTGGTTTTCCCAACATGGAATGACCATGCAGTTTGTGGCCTTTAGCTGGAGGCCATAACTGTGACACCCTGTGTTGGTCTATGCGAGGCCCCTTGAAGGATGTCTGTGACAGCTGGACTGTCAATTATGGCTCACAGTTTGCAGTAATCACCAAACACGGTCTGCTGTAGTCCACCTGTGTTTGCCTGTACCTCTGAGAAGTATATGGCAAACAGTAGGGGTCCCAGGACTGAGTCCTGTGGGACACCAGTTGTGACTGGTTAAGAGTTGGACCTGGTGGCTGCTAGGCTTACCATGTGGGTTCTGTGTGTAAGCCTGTTGGCAACCCAACCTGTGATGTATGGGTGTATGTACTGGCTGGTGAATTTATAAACAATACCTGAGTGGGGAATGGTGTCATAATCCTTAGCGAGGTCCAGGTAGTTTGTGTGAACTACCACACCCCACACCTAAAGTCTAGGTGACTGTAAGACATCAAACAGGTTCAGTAGGCATGATCTGCACTCCATCAAGCAAACCTGGGTTGGGTCAAGTGGGTCAAGTGTCTGGAGGTTCCCAATGTCTCTGATAATGAGTTCCATGATGATGCGCTCCATAGCCTTGCAGACCAGGCTAGTCAGGCTTATAGGGCAATAGTTTCCGGGGTCCGTTGTGGTGCTACCTTTGTGAAGTGGGATCACTGTTGCTGTGCGCCACTCTGTGGGTATGTAGCCTGTAGAGAGTCTGTGTTTGAACAGTGTGTTTAGGTGAGGGGTTAGTTCATTTGGCGCTCATATAAGACACAGCCTGGGACACTGTCTGGTCTCATTGAGGCTGTATTTGTGGCTTTGGATAGGGCTGTTTTATCCTGTGTGTTGGTGATTGCTGGGGCCATATATTCTTATGGTATGGTTAAGGGCCATTTAGGGGTTGAAAGGGGTGTGAAGTTTGCACTGAACCTGTCTGCCAAAATGCTGGCAATATCAGTCGGTTCAATGTATTTTGTGCCATTCTGCACCAACTCTGAGCAGATCTGAGAGTTCCCACTTAGGTTCTTGACATAGCTAAAGAACGCTTTGTGGTTGTCTGTAGGGTCCTTGGGAAATTGTCTTTTAAAGCTAGCCTTGGATGATTTCATGAGGGATCATACTTTCTTACTGATACTGATCAGGGATGTCTGTCCTTCTAGGGATTTTGCTCTTATCTGTACTAGTTACCTCCTACTATTGTAGAGCCTGTATATGGCAGGGGTCCACCAGACCGGTTTCTTGTTCTTGGAGGAGTGAGTCTAGGTTAGACTTGGGATAGCACTATCCATGCATTCATGCAGATGATCATAGAGTGCCTTTGTATAGGTTTCAGCATCTTGGACAGCATTGTCCATTGGCGTGGGGGCTGTGAACTGTTCCACCTCGGGCATAAGCAACGTGAAGTCTGCTTTGGAAAAGATTTTCACGGTGGTTTCATTGTTTGGGGTTGTGAGTGGAATGTGAATATCCAGAGTGATTAGTCTATGGTCTGATCTAACCAGTGAGGGGTTGACATCGGGTGTGGAACACTGGTTGCCCATGTTGGTAATGACCAGGTCCAATATGTTGTTCCCTCTGGTGGGGGTGTAGACCAGTTGTTCCAGGGTATTTGAGTCGAGAAATTCTAGGAAGCGCTAGACAAGGGAGTTAGCACACAAGTAGTTCTCCCAGTTAATGTTTGGGTAGTTAAAATCATCCAGTATTAGAGTGTTTGGTAGGACCTGCATATTTACTAGTGCCCCCAAAAATGCGGAATGTGGGTCCTGTGTCATGGCGGGTGATCTGTAGCAAGCTACAGCTTGGATTGCAATGTTGCCCATTGTCAGTTGCACTTGGATGATCTCTGATGCATCATGCTGCACCACTAACCTGGAGGTGTGAGTATCCTTGATGAATATGGATACACCCCCACCTTTTGTGTTCCGGTCCAGGTTCTGTGGCGAAAGGTGTGGTATGAGTTATAGCCTGGTGGTGCTGGGGTGCTCTCTGGAGCCTTAAACTGGGTGTCTGTTACTGCACAGATATTGATGTTCTCCATACTGTGGAGTGCCTCGAGTGTGTGCAATGTGAGATTTAGACTTCTGGCATTGAGTAGCAATACCCTCAGTTTCTGGTTACTTGTGCTATGTACGGTGGTGGGTTTGTCTTATGAGCCTTGCCTAAAAGTCCACCTTGCCTAATATTCACCTCTCTACTATTGTTTGCAATCAATGGCAGCTGTGCATGTGTACATGTTCTGCAAATGTGTACTGACCCTTGTTACAGGGCTGTGCCAAATAGCTTCGTGCACACCTACATACAGTGGATATTGACAGCAGAGACACACTGGTTGAACGTGTAGATTTGTGTAGCCTAAACTTTCATTGCCAGACTAACAGCTGCTTGGAAATATGTTGACAGTACTGGTAATGAAACAGGGTGCATATCATCTTTAACTCCAGTGTGACATCTGCAGTAGGCGTGTAAGATGTAGGAAACTGCTGCCCATGTGTAATAGCAGCTTCACAGGTGATGGTGTACACTATCTGATTATATCCTGATCATGTTGATAGCGGCAGCAGAGTCTATTGATATTTGACTCTCTGTGGGGAGTGAGTGTCTGTGCCCAACAGAGCTCATGGTGAGTTTATACCCAGACAAGGACACAGCCCTGTTCACACTTGCATCATCTGTAATCAACTATCAGGATGTGATGTGGCCCTCAGAGGGGGATTGCTACTAAAGGTAGATCCCATGTTCCTGTAATAGCTAGTGTTGCCACGTCCATAACTCAAATATTTACATGTGAGCATCACTGTCTAAAACATCTTCATAAGCACTAAGTATACTAAATACAGTACATGGTACTTGTAGTACTGAATGCTCATACAGGCATGTCCACTACTCAGCTACTGGTGTTTACTAATGTCAGCTTTGTGTATGTGGCCATCCTGAGGGAATGCAATCTCTATGCCATGTACACTGCCAAACCCGCCTAACACCACACCCCACACATTGTCTGGGATGCAGCTACAGGGGTCATCTTCGAGGCAGTCCATACTACACCCATGACTGGACTAGACAGTCAAGAGGTGTAGGTTAACACATGCATGTCATCAACACAACCAACACATACCCTTACCAGAACATAGTAAGGACACACACACATTCCACCAGATATCACACACTTCCACAGAGGCCTCTAAGTATCTCGCCAAGCAAGAGGCCTCCCAAGTTGGAATAGACAGACAACAGAATATAAAGACTGTATGACATAGCTCATATAATTGTGTCACACCTCAGAACACGTGGCCGGAAACATGGCCAACAGTACTCATTTGTAAACACAAACCCTAGCACTATGTTACACACCAAGTTATATGAGGGCAAACATACTGTCAGCTGCCTGTCTGCCATGATTAGCCACATACCCATACACTCCAACCACCTTTAGAACTATACACATGTCTCTGGCATATGCTATGTTGCTGTGCAGGACCTGTGATGCAGTAGCCTGGACTGCATGGAAACACATGCAGGAACTGTCAGGTCATGTAGCCCATGTGGGTATGTCCCAAGGCCTGGGTAGCATTCTGCCAGTGGCTAGAATGATGCAGCAGTACAGGGACAAGGATTGTATTCCACAATTGCGAAATTTACTGGTGTAATTCAAAGAGTATCCAGCATCTCTCTGCCTGAGATAACATGGTTGATAGACCATGATGCTTTGCCAGAGAGGACCTGCACCTGCCACCCCTGAGAATCTGGATACTGGCAATGGCCCATGCTTCCCCTATAGTTCCCTCATCATGCCAGGTTCAAGTGAAAGTCCACTGGTGCAACAGGGACAGGCAAGAAATAAACTGTGGGTCTTGCTACTCAATGGTACAAAGCAGGTACTCAATATGGACTCACTTACAGCAAACTGAACCATGGAGAACATATCTGTGCAGTGATTGAGATATGGTTCAATGCTTTGGAGAGCACCCCTGCATGACCATGTTATAACACATACCTCACCTCTTGGTCAACATCCTTTATTGGAACACATGGGCCACAGGTGTGTCCAACTTCCTGAGAGATATGTACACCCCCACGCAAGTTGCACTTACACAATGTAAGATGCATTATGCTGAGCAACTACCTTTGTGCCAAAGGGTAATACAAATTGCACCTTGTGACAGATCATCCACCATGCCTCAGAAATCCCAACTGTCATTGTGCTGTAATGGAGAATACCAGTTGTGAGACAGGATACCATAATCATGGCCACTCAGCTATCCTATTATGACCCAGGAAGACTCATCATGTACCAACACATGTGCTCAATGCATGTTGGATGTCATTAACACCAGTGACCTGGATCACCATAGTCACACCAACAGGGTTAACAGTATGCTACACATGGTCAGTCTTCAAAGCCAATATTTTACTCCTTAAGAGTGAAGTGGTGACTGTCATGGCACCCATGCCAATGTACAATGCATGTGCAAATGCTGTGTCCTACACAAATGTACTTTAGGCACTTACATATGTGCAGTGGTTGTGCCATTGAAACAGAAACAGGATTCAAACAAACACAACCATGATGGCAAACCGGTGGTACCCTGTCTTAAACTGTACCACAGAAGGTAGTAACTGTTGCAAGGGTCAACACACATGAGTGGAAGTTGATCCATGGTCAGCCTCAGTAAGATGCAGATACATCATATAATGCCACGCAAAGCTACTGTGAAACTACTCATCCACATATTATGAGACCAAACACAGAGGATTCCATAGCTGTGTCATGAAACACAATGGCAACAACAAGATTTACTGTGCTTCACAGCACTATGGCATGAGAGGTACTGCACCTATGGAAATAGCACCTGTTCAGCCAGATAGGGTCTTGGATAACATAAACACACTGCCCCCCCCAACAGGTACACATTCATATATCCATGTACACTACAGAGCCCATGTAATAACAACTATGCAGGTACAAGCTGCACTCTCTAATGCCATACATACAGGCTGCATGGGACCTGCCCACATTCCAGGTTATATCCTACACAAATGTCAAAACAATCTGCTTCCCACATAAACATCTCATACAATCATAGCTTCATGTCAGGCTGTGTACACACTGAATGGTGCACAGCAACAGTCATCTGTTAATGCTGTCAATATCTGAGGGACCCTGGTATGTGTACAGCTAACCTGGTTACAAACAGTGGTATCATTGCATTGCATAACACATAATGTAACTGTATCAGTACATAGGTACTCTGCCCGGTTGTTGTAGGGCTAGGTACAGTCCACCAGTCAAAGGTTACTTGGTGTTGTTCCATTACATGTCATACCACATGTATGGATGTGTGTTGGTGGTCTGAGGACATGGGGGTGTCTGAGGATTACATCCTAGAATGCAGCTTTTAACACTGTGACCTGCACCTGCCTCATCTGTGATGATATATGTTGGAGTACTGGTCTGTACATGTGAGTAGCCATTATGAATGTGGGGACACCACCACCTGGAGTGGTCCGTACCAGTGTTATGGCCCACATGTCTGGTTCTGAGTTATATGGTGGTAGTGCTATTGTGCACAACAGAGCCATCAGCCAGGTGTTCCTCACTGCACAGATGTCAGTATTCCCCATTATAGGTTCAATAGTGAGCAGCTGCGATTACGACAACAGCACATCTAGCACTGGTTAGTATAAGCATACAATGCAATTGTCTTCTAGGTGTCAGGGTGTTATCCTGTGTTTAGGTCATTTGCCTTGGAATGGCACTATACGGGCAAATGCGAATGAGGTATTATCAACACTCCCTTGAATCATGGATGCATGTGATCTGTAACAAAGGCTTGTCTTCTGTCAGTCATGTCATCCCAGACTGACAGACACTGGAGAACCTCATAATTACAGCAGGACATTGGCTCATTGTGTTGGTCAAGCAGTTGCCATTCCTAGCATGAAATCACTGCGAGTGGTAGTATTGCGCTTGGTATAGACTGATACATCTAAGGTGTCGGACAGTAGCAGGTGTTGTGTAGATGACCAATGTCAGATACATGTAGTACAGCGTTCCTGCTAACAATGACAACTACTAACACCAGAGACCATTACAACATGTTCTGTACATCTAACTGTATGAGCATGGCCACTGTGGCCTTCCGTGTTTAGAATCAGAGTGCATCCTAAAGAGCCCTGTGCTACTAAGTGTATGAGCATGCCCAGTATAACCTTGTGTATTTGGACTCATAGTGCATTCCAAACAGCCCAGTGCTACTAAGTGTGTGAGCATGCCCACTGACACCTTGTGTAAGTTATGTGCTTCTATGTGTATGAGCATGGCAATTGTAACCCCTTATAGTGATAGTAGTCATCCATTCCACAGAAGGACATACTCCTGTTCGGGATGGACTCCTACACTAAACACACAGGTTCACAGCTATGTACATCGTAACTGTCAGCATCCCTGTTGATGTCCGCAATCCTAGAAGGTCATGATGACTGCCTTGGAATGTGTAATCTCTGTGGCGCAACTCATAACTGTGTAGTACTGTAATAGTGATCTGTAGATAGGCAGGTGTCCTGATCCCATCACTGGTCTGTCTGTCTGCTGGTGGACAGAACAATGCTTTTTAGAGTACTCACACTCCGTACATTTCCTATACTCAACTTTGGTAAGGCTGATGATGTCACCCACCTAGGAATACACCTCTGGGATTGCTGTGACCCAGTAAGCTCAATAGTGTGTTCTGTAACTGCATAATGCTGTAGTGTGATAAAGTAGATAGGTCAGTGTTCTAATCCCAGACATGCCAAGTGTGTGTGTGTCCATCTGCCGGTGGACAGAACAATACATTTTAGAGTACTCACACTCCGTACAATTCCTATACTCAACTTTGGCAAGGCTGATGATGTCACCCACTTAGGAATACTCCTCTAGGATTGCTGTAACCCAGTAATCTTGACAGCACATTCTGTAACTGCGTAATGCTGTAGTGTAATAAAGTAGTTAGGTCGGTGTTCTAATCCCAGACATGCCAAGTGTGTGTGTGTCTGTCTGCCGGTGGACAGAACTATGCTTTTTAGAGTACTCACACTCCATACAATTCCTATACTCAACTTTGGCAAGGATGATGATGTCACCCACCTAGGAATACTCCTCTGGGATTGTTGTGACCCAGTAATCTCGATAGTGCGTTCTGTAACTGAGTAATGCTGTAGTGTGATAAAGTAGTTAGGTTGGTGTTCTCATCCCAGACATGCCAAGTGTGTGTGTGTGTGTGTGTGTGTGTGTGTGTGTGTGTGTGTGTGTGTGTGTGTGTGTGTGTGTGTCCGTCTGCCAGTGGACAGAATAATGCTTTTTAGAGTACTCACACTCCATACAATTCCTATACTCAACTTTGGCAAGGCTGAAGATGTCACCCACCTAGGAATACTCCACTGGGATTGCTGTGACACAGTAATCTCAATAGTGCATTATGTAACTGCGTAATGCTGTAGTGTGATAAAGTAGTTAGGTCGGTGTTCTAATCCCAGACATGCCAAGTGTGTGTGTGTGTCCGTCTGCTGGTGGACAGAACGATGCTTTTTAGAGTATTCACACTCCATACAATTCCTATACTCATCTTTGGCAAAGCTGATGATGTCACCCACCTAGGAATACTCCTCTGGGATTGCTGTGACCCAGTAATCTCGATAGTGTGTTCTGTAACTGCGTAATGCTGCAGTGTGATAAAGTAGTTAGGTCGGTGTTCTAATCCCAGACATGCCAAGTGTGTGTGTGTGTGTGTGTCCGTCTGCTGGTGGACAGAACAATGCTTTTTAGAGTATTCACACTCCATACAATTCCTATACTCAACTTTGGCAAGGCTGATGATGCCACCCACCTAGGAATACTCCTCTGGGATTGCTGTGACCCATTAATCTCGATAGCGCGTTCTGTAACTGCGTAATGCTGTAGTGTGATAAAGTAGTTAGGTTGTGTTATAATCCCAGACATGCCAAGTGTGTGTGTGTGTGTGTGTGTGTGTGTGTGTGTGTGTGTGTGTGTGTGTGTGTGTGTGTGTGTGTGTTTTTCCATCTGCCGGTGGACAGAACAATGCTTTTTAGAGTACTCACACTCCCTGCAATTCCTATACTCAACTTTGGCAAGGCTGATGATGTCACCCACCTAGGAGTACACCTCTGGGATTGCTGTGACCCAGTAATCTCGATAGCGCATTCTGTAACTGCGTAATGCTATAGTGGGATAAAGTAGTCAGGTAGGTGTTCTATTCCAAGGCATAGCAGGTGTGTGTTTGTCAGTCATATCCTATGTGTTGGTGGCTGTGACTGGCTAGCCACTGGATGTGTTGAGGAGTGTGTTTTGTTTCCCTATATAGTGGCCATAAATGTCACAATCAGCCAAGAGACTGGGTTGGCAAGACATACCCATACATTTGGCAATAGGCCTGGTGAGTAAAGTCAGCAACCCTAATATTACCCTGAATACAGTCTGAACCCTTGTGTCACACAGAAACACACTTGCCTTGGGATTAACACCAGTACATAATACAGGAATTGCTGGTGATTTCCTTTTCATTCTTGTCTAATGCTTTGGTATCACGAGGTTTGTTCTTGAGATATATATTCCATATCTATGTATGTGTGTGTGTATATATATATATATATATATATATATATATATATATATATATATATATATATATATATAGACATTAACACACATACATCTATGTGATGGAATACATGTCCTATACTGTTGAATGCCTGTGCTGGATGATATGTACTTGATAACATCCAATGTATGTATATCTGCCATGTATTAATGGTAAAGCACATCGTCTGTGGTGTGCAGGGTCCTGGTTTTGAGCCTTGCAGAGGCCAGTTGTTTTGTTGCTGGGCAGAACAAGGGCCATTGAATATGGTGTGAGTAAGGCACTTTTAAGCAGTTGTGTGCAGGTTTGTGTGACGGTAAGCAGTGGTTAGTTTTGGGGAGGCTCATTAT
This sequence comes from Protopterus annectens, assembly GCF_019279795.1. Lineage (NCBI taxonomy): Eukaryota > Metazoa > Chordata > Ceratodontiformes > Protopteridae > Protopterus > Protopterus annectens. The sequence goes on from NC_056733.1 coordinate 827,059,715, forward strand.
GGGTCATGTAACTATGCGTTAGCAGGCAATCCTATGCAAATGAGGTAAAGAATAGTGAATCCCGGTTATCCCCAGGGTGTGAGGCAGGTCCCAAGATATAGGTGACATCATGGGGGGTGTGTCAGGCATACTGTACGTGGATTGGAGCCCTGTGGCTCGGGATTGCTCCTAGCTTAGCACGGCTAAGCTAGGGGTGTGTCTATACCTGCCTAGTGCAATTGGGAGGGACAACAGCAGTAGGAGAGTAATCAAGGTGAACTAGCTGAGCAGACAGGTGATATGTATCAGAATCAGCCGATTACAGGGGCAGCAGACCAACCCAGCCCAGAACACTACTATAAACTAAGCAAACACCTTCCCCTCTGGTTTTTCCACACTCTACACCATCGATGTAAACATGTGGGGAAGTTTTAACAAACAAACCTACAAAATGAGAAGAGCTGCAGTAGGCAACATAGACCAACATGTGCAAGAGGCTGAGGGTGGTGAAGATGTGAATGCTGCCGAAAAGCCCTCAGTGAGGAGACAGAGAAGACTCAGGGTAACCTACCAGGGGCTACATGAGCTGGAGATAGTGGAGCGTTATAGGGTGGACAGAGACCTCCTACAGCAGATTGTTGAGCTGTGCCGGCCACACCTGACACATCAAACAGACCGAGGGGAACTCATCCCAGTGGATACCAAGGCATGCGTAGGCCTACGTATACTAGCCACAGGTACCTCCCAAAGCACAACTGAGGATATCATGGGGATCTCACAGGCATCAGCATCCAGAGTATTCCACCAGTTCCTGGATGCCATGTCAGCACATACCAGTGAGCATGTATATTTCCTCAACACACGTGAGGTGTTGACCAGCAATATGCGTCTCTTCCACCAAATAGCAGACTACCCTGGGGTAGTGGGTGCTATAACCTGCATGCATGTATGCATCAAAGCAACACCCAGTGAGCAGGGTAGGGCCAACATCAACTGCAGGGACATCCCCTCCATCAACTGCCAGGTTGTATGTGATGCACAGGGAATTATAATGAATGTGTGTGCTGGCTGCCCTGGAAGCTATGACGATTCAGAAATATGGCATGTGATGCAGCTGTACCACAGCTTTGCCAATATGGACATCCCCTACGGTCACCTAGTGGGGGATGCTGAGTACCACTGGAGCCGTGGCTGATGACACCCATCAGAAATGTACACACACCTGAACAACAATGCCATAATGAGGCACACACACAGGCCAGACATTGAATAGAGCGTGTGTTTGGGATGCTCAGGTCATGGTTCCAGTGTCTGGACACATCCAGTGGAGCCTTGCAGTATTCACCAGCTACATGCACCCAAATTGTTATGGTATGTGCTATGCTACACAACATGATCCTGCAGAAACAGCTACAGCAGGAACAGCATGGGGCAGGGCACACAGCCCCCCACCAATGCCAAGGCCTGTACAGGCACAGAGTGACTCGGAGGAGGAACAACCTGAGCATCACCCAGTAGGTGGAAGCAGGCGTGCCCAGTATGACCTGGCCTTGGCAAAGAGGCAATGCCTAGCATATGCACTGACACAGTAGGGACCCAGGGAATGTCACCCTCTCTGACTCACACAGACAGTAAAGGGGATGCCAAACATGACACTACCTGTGCTCAGCCATGTATAGGGAGTGTACTATGTGCATCTGACATAGGCAGCTCTCCAGCACCATCCTCAAGTCTGGCACACCCTCAAGTTAAGTCAATCAACCTACAAATTGCCAAATGTAGCAGAATGTGTTGTTACCTGTAGCCATGGTATGGATGTGGGCATGCAAGGGAATTGGGTGGCCGAATGTTAAGGCAGCAGACAGTAGACACCCATAGTGGCACCATGACATCTGTAACATATACTGGAGTCGCCATAGTAGCCAGTACTACACAGGATGACAAAACCCACTGCAGGTAATGGGCTGAGCATCATGTGTGTCCATAAGACCCACACAAGTCTCAACCAGCTGGACAGGTGTAGACCGACACAAACAAATGCTGTACTATGGCCTCTGAATGTGCCCTCTGGGTAACCCCTCCCACAGACCCACACAGACAAACTACAGCAGGCCAGGCAGTTGGATGTAGGTTGTGAAGGCTAGGAAGTCAGAAACTAATATGTTGGTAATTAAAGCTAAGATCTGTAATACACTGGTATGCCTCTAGCCAGCACAATAGGAAGACTACACACAGAAATGGAGTGCCTGACATACCAGTATAGTACTAGCAAATGTGTACAAGTGTCAGGTGTGCCCCCCCATCCAACATACGCTTATAGCAACAGTCAGGTGTGCCCCTCCGCTCCTGTGTAGGAATGTAGATACAGTCAGGTGTGCCCCCCGCTATGCAGAAATGTAGCAACAGTCAATGCCACATGACTGATGGATACCCTGCAGACACAGCATGCTACCTGTCAGTGTACAACACAAAGGTCAGCACCACAGTGCAAACTACCTGGACATGTAACACATGCGATACAGATGGCCATACTGGGCATGCTCACACACTTGAAGGTATGAAGGTAATATCAGTCGACAACATACTGAATGGTCATACTGGGCATGTTCACACACTTAAACACATGAAGGCCATGTCTGCAAACACCAGTGGTCCGGACATAACTGGCAGTTGCAGTTCTTAGTGCAGACATATGTCAGTATGCACCACTCCTGCCTTGCACACAGTGTATAGGAATACAGGCATATATGTAAGGACAACACACTATAATACATCAAAGGTAGATGGACATAGATGTGTGGAAGAGGGTGACCATGACAAGGAGCCATCCAGGCATGTCCCATCCAGCACACAGCCAAAGGGCCCCAAACACATGAGGTGCAGATGTTATTCACTGCAGATACTAGCCACCTGTATGTGTCAGCATGTCAGACTGTGTGGTGCACGTGCCAGCTGTGCAACATGACTGTACAGGGAAGTAGTCATCTAGTAGCTGTATACATGTACCTGTGACATATGGCCCCATGTGCGCCTGCATGTGGCATGTCAACCCCTACATGACTGGGTTATGGCCCATGCACACACTGCCCTCCCCATAGCAGTATTATGACAAGCCTGCTGAGGTCATCTATTGTGAAATACACCTGTGGGAGAGCTGTAGCTCAGTAATCTCCATGGTGCATCCCATAACTGCATACTGCTGTAGTGTTATACTAGTTAGGTAGTAGTTCAAACCCCAGACTTGCCAATTGTGTGTGTGAATGTGTGTGCATCTGTCTGTCTCAGACTGTGTAGAGAGAAATGGTTTATAGGCTACCTACAGTCTTTACAAATCATATACTCACCTTTGGCAATGCTGCTGATGTCACTCACCTAAATATACACCAGGAGGGTGATGTGCCAGACATGACTACAGCATGTAAGTGTAGCTATGTTTCATTGAGACTACTGCCTGTTTAACATGTTGTGTGTGGTAATGGTTATTTTGCATGTTTTTGCATGTTTTAAAACAGACATGACAGTGCTCTATTTGTGAGGGACCCCCATCTGTAGGGCCATCTGTGGACTGGTCAGTGTGTGGAACCATTTGTTTCCTGTGTTACACACTGAACACACATCTGTGCACAGCAGGAGCATAGTGTGAGGATTGCTTCCAGTACATGGTGATAGGGATGTGTTACTGCCATCGCATCCCTGACTGGACATATGTCACATGAAACAGTGGTATGACAGACACTGTCTGGGGTTCTCAGTGGCAAGCCAATAATGGGCCATTGTTCATAGCTGCAGTCACACATCTTCTACACTTTGGACAGATGTCATGCAGTATATATGCATGTGTTGTGCTCCCTCTGCAAATGTATACCATCTGTTGTGTTGGGCTGATGGTCATATCTATGCATACTGTTGTAAGTAATCCTGAATGCTGTTGTATATTACTAAGCCATATCTGTGTTTAAACTGCAACACCATAGGCTGTATGGGTTTGGAGGTCCCAGCAGAACCTCCTGTCCCACTTCACCTGACCATGGCACCAGGCACCAGCACATATGGGGCCCAGCCTTGGACCTCAACCTCTGTTGGCTCTGCACCACCTTCTAGTGGTACCACCACTGAGGATGGGGCTTGTCCTCCCTGGGAGCAGGGCCAGACAGGAACATGTCCACTGTCGTGCGGTCCCGGACATGGTGCATTGGGGATCAATAAGGGGTTCCGAGGCCAGATATGCAAGCTCAAAGGTGGAGTGTCACATTTACAGGGTGAGGCTGCCCCTCCTGGACAGCCCCCAGCACTGCCACCTTTGCAGCTGTTTTGGTGCAGTGGTGGCTGCCCATGGCTGGGGACCTCTGTCCCAATGTTTCCATGGGCTTGTGAATGCCGAACACCCCTCCCCGTCTGAGGTGTATCCCCCCACATGTGTCATATACTGACCCTGTTTGCTGTCATGTCTGTGATCCTACCCTACTTATCCTCCACTGGCATACCTACTCTTCTTCCCCCACATCCCACTCTCATCCTATGGAAACATAAGGCCAATCAGTTCCTAGGACAACATTTGCCCCATACATAGCTGTCTATTTCACACACGTGCCCACTGGACACATGTAACCCTTGTAATATGCATCACAACATATTCCTGTTATCCTCACCCCTGTCCCTCAGGTGCACGATCCTGGTATGCACATCACTCCTAAATGTTCCAGGTACACATGATGTGGACAATCCCATTGTACACACAACACTACCGGTCCCTCTGTGGTTACCCCATTTACCTTTATCATGATGATGATGTTGCACACAGCACCTTGCAAGAGTACTGTCTTCACATAATGATTGGACAGGAACTGTTGTGTTAATGTACATTACATGCACAGAGTGATGTATGCAGCCAATGTACAACTGTTTGCATGTATGAATGACACATGTCTGTCTGAGGGAGTCTTGATATTACATAGGACAACCCCACTACATAATACAGGCGTCGCTGGTGTTTCCCTTTTCATTTGTTTGTAATGCTTTCTTGTCACATGGTATGTTCCTGATATATCTCTATATATGTATGTACCTATATGCTGGACATAAACACTCACACATACATCTACATGATGGAATACATTCCTATACTGTTGAATGACTGCGCTGTATGATATGTTTATGTTTGTGGTAAGGTCCAATGTCTGTATATCTGCCATGGTCTATTGGTAGCTGTGTGTGCAGGGTCCTGGTCCCGAGCCTTGCAGAGGCCATTTATTTTGTTGCAGGGCAGAACAAGGCCATTGGATATGGTGGGATTAAGGCATATTAAAGCAGTTGTGAGCGGGTGTGCATGGGTTTGCATGGTGTTAAGCAATGCTAACCTCTGGTTACAGCTTCTTACACTCAGTTAGCCTCTACATTGCTTTACTAGTGTAATACTCGCATACTGGCAGCCAAACAGGCTTACACCTGCTTGCTCCCACACTTTCAAATGCACTGACATTGGTGCTTGCATCTGACACTCACACCCCTGGGTGGAAGCGAGGACCACAGTATTACCTTGTGATGCCTATTACATTGGATTACATACCTACAGTATCGGGAATGGCTGCACATTAGGCAATGGCATGCCGTTCGACTATACGAAATCTGCGGCCTGTCCAGTGTTTTATTCATATTATTTGTGTGTTCCTCTTACAATCTGCACCCATCTGGCTGATACATGGGAACTGAGACTCTTCAATACAGACAAGTAATTAGGTTTTGGGACCCACATCCATCAGCCGAGTCATGCTACTGCATACCTATTATTCTATCATCTTTCTAATGTAGTCAGTAGAATATGTGCTTTCTGTCCCTATCAGACCTCTCATACAGTTAGGGAAAAATGAAGACTCAATCAGGGACATGGCATAACAACATCAGGGACACATTTAAATTATTGGTGCTATTAACCTGACACATTGACAGACTCAGAGCATATGAATTCATACACATTGTCTGAGGAACATGCTGTTTATGACTCTTAATTTTGTCATTATTCATTACGTGCAATCCACCACCTTTCCTTCTAATATCAGTAGTTCTAGGAGGATTTAGGTGGGACAGAGTTAGAATCTGAGTCGAAATCAGGGACGTCCCTGGTAATCGGGGACAGTTCAATGGTATGGTCCCTATGTGTTCCCCCAATGGTTTATGGCCTATCCAGTGGATGTGCTCTTAGGGGTTGGGAGGTATGGGCATCAGCTATGCCCATATATGGATATTACTTACATCCCCAGGGTGGTCCTAATATGGCTCTGCCAGCCAACACCTGCATGCCTAGGCCCATAATCGCATACCCATAGTTCCTCCACCTGCCACCCCTCTACAGCACTCATCCTTACTGTGGGTGCAGGTGGGGTATAAACACACCACTCCACACTGCCCACTCTCCCAGTGTCGGGACACATGTTGTATGTTGTGTCGACCCATGGGTTATCAGGCTTGCACAACCTACTGGTCCATGTACATCTAAAGCCTGGTTTGATAAGTCATTACCGGGACTGGTTCCAATCATTAATTTTTGGTGTCCCACAAGGGACGTCGATGTCTAGGTTTCAAGATTAGACCTTGCAGGTCTCTCCTACTGGTAGTATCCTGCCGATGGTCTGGGAAGCAGGGATGTGTTTACCTTTAATGTCTGTATGTCTCACTGGCCTAGTTGGGGGACGTAAGGAGTGATGCTAAGTGTTACACTTTTGTTTATTGGACCTCCCATCACCATATGAACAGCCTGTGAACATATGTTACTCGTAACTGCTGTATCATATCCTACCTATATACATGTGTATATTTACTGTTTTATATATATATATATATATATATATATATATATATTTATTTACATTAATATATACAGATATATCTGTATATGTATGCATACATGTATATTTATATATATATATATATATATATATATATATATATATATATATATATATATACACACATAATCTAACGACATATGGGTCTATGGTTGTCTGCATATGTATATTTTTATATGTGGATATGTATCTGCATTCTTTATCTGCATGTATACATTCGTACTACGGTGAGGGAGAGGCATATCTCTATGTCGCTATGGGTAGAGTATACACACACATACCTCTACATATATATGTCTACATTTGGTTATTCCATTCCTTGCCCTATAGATTACGCTTTGCTTTAGTGGGTCTCGCAGTGGGTGTGGCTGCTCGTTGGCTGATGCCTCTACCCAATGAACACATTCGCTTGCATCCCTAGGGCTGTCCATATAGGCCCACATCGGCCAACACCTGCACACCTAGACCCATAAGTAGCTACCCATAGTTCCCCCACCCTCGCCTCCTCAACAGCACCCATCCTTACTCTGGGTTCTGGTCTGTTCTGGACACACCACTACACACTGCCCACTCTCCACTTCACGGGACCCATTTCATACAATTGTCTCAGCCCATGGGTCATCAGGGTTACCCACACTTGTATTCCGAGTCTGTATAGACCGCCGACAAAATGGCTGGTCTACTGCCTTTATTTGGTTTAGGCAAAACTTGGGGTGTCCCGCAAGGGACGCTCCAGTCTGTGTTCCAAGATTATATATATATATGTGTGTGTGTGTGTATATATATATATATATATATATATATATATATATATATATATATTACATCTGTACATACTTATATACATTTCCTATGCTGGGCGCTGCTTACACCCGCACATGCACACTCACATATGCTAACTGTTTGTTATATATGTTTACTGCTGCTTATTTGTGCTTACTTGTGCCTTATTTATTATGACAGTACCACTTTGATTGAAAGGATCTGGTTCAATGTCCCATGCGATACTCAAGTTCACTTTTACATGTTATTATGTCAGTTTTACAGCAGAACGACATTCATTCAACATGGAAAATTATATGTGCAATAGTCAAACTTGAACCGTGAATGCCTGTTCATTAGGCGGATGCTCTAACCACTACACTATTGGTGTGCTGCTTCATTTATATGTATACCCATGGTTCACAGTTACCCAAACACATGCCTCAACACTTCACTAACACAGCAGGCATCCATTCTCCTGTTGGGAAAACCGCACCACTACATATGTGCCATTCCCTAATTTTCTGGACCCGTCCCGCATGTTGTCTCACTCCAAGTATATTCAGACTTCCCAAGCCTATAGTCCTGGCACATACGTTCATATGATGGTCAGGGTGTTCATATGGTTTTAGGCTCGTCCAACTGGGGACCAGGACTGCCCTGTATCTGTTTGAAAGTCAGACTTAGCACATGGACAAAATTAGTCCCACTGTTAGCATCCTACCTGTGATTAGAGATGCAGGGGGGTCTGCTCACCTCTGGCCAGCTTGATATGTCAGCACTAGATAATATGGGTGTTCCACTGCTGTTTTCCTTTGCATTTGTTATGAATGCTTTCTTGTGCCCATTTTCGTTCGGTGTATATATATATATATATATATATATATATATATATATATATATATATATATATATATATATATTATCTGTATGTACGCATGCATATACATCCACATGATTAATTACTTTGATCATACTGTTGAATGACTGTGCTGTCTGCTATGTTTGTGATAACATCAGAGTTTGGTATAACTGCCGTGGCTTAGTAGTAAATCACATTGGTTGTGGTGTGTAGAGTCCTGGCGTCGAGTATTGTGTTGCTGGGCAGAACAAGGGCTGTTGGACAAAGGGTGAGTACAACACTTTTCAGCAGCGGTTTTCCATTTTGCCATGTTTAACTGCCATTTCCCGTCACGCAAACACCTTCTGCATTCTTACTGTGATACTTCATCCCAGTTCAAATTTCAATGGTATTATTTCGTTATACAGCATAAAATTAGCAGGATATGCTCGTATACGGATTACACTTCATAAATGGTGTGTGCTACAGTTGAACTGGCAACGTCTACTCGATAGGCGGATGCTCTAACCTTTACACTATTATTGTGCTGCTTCATTTGCATGTATACCCATGGTTCATATTTACCAGAACAAACGCAGCAAAACATCACTAACACAGCAGTCATCCATTCTCTGGTCGGAAATAAACCACACCACTACACATGCACCACTCCCTACTGCTCTAGACACATCCCATATGTTGGCTCACTCCAAGTATATTCAGATGTTCCAAGCTTATAGTCCTGGGACATACATTTATATAATGGTCAGGGTGTTCAATTAATCTTTTACTTGTCTGAATGGAGATTGTGACTGCCCTGTAGATGTTTGAAAGTCAGACTTAGCACGTGGACAAAGTCAGTTCCACTATTAGTATCCTACCTGTGGTTGGAGATGCAGGAGGTTTGCTCATCTCTGGCCAGCTTGATATGACAGCACTAAATAATATGAGGTGAGGTGAGGTGAGGTGAGGTGGGGTGGGGGTTCCACTGCTGTTTCACTTCACAATTAGTATGACTGCTTTATTGTGACTGTTCATTCTTCATGGATATATATATATATATATATATATATATATATATATATATATATATATGTATGTCTGTACATATACACCTACATACTTATATACGTTTCCCATACTGTTGAATGAATGCCACTTACCGCCAGCTTGTAAGTTACTTAATCACCGTATATCCAATGGCCATTATTCTGGGCATTATATAAAATTAGCAGCCCTTGCATGGCTTGGACCCAGGAACAGAAACATCTTAGTCACCGGTTTGACCACTACACCATCTGTGGTACATTCTGCATGGATGGTAGTTAGGATATATGACTTTACTACAGGCATTCCACACTACTGGCAACAAATGTGACAGTCGGTTGGTGTACATATGTATAGTACACGTTAATGTTCATATGTTTCTGAGAGACATATGTATACATTTGCAAGTATACATATTTATAAATAGGACACATACTTGACAACTACTTATATGCATGTATGTGTGATGTGTAGCTGTAGCTATGCGTATATAAGTATGTACATTTACAGATGTATGACTACATATATGGGGTGGTACATGGTCATGTATATGAACACCCACATCTGGGAGGGACATGTACCGTTTGTATACAGAGGTTGTGTGCATCATTACGAAGTGGAACCTGGACAGGGTATACAATTTGTGGACATGTACTATTTGGACAATGGCTATGGGGAAGTTTCTAGGGAACATGTGAAAGGTATATATTCCCGATAATGCACATGGGGAGAGGTGCATCACAGTCAGGTGTTTAATCCCGGGTCATAGGTTATGCAGGACCAGCTGGAGACTGAGCAGGGTTGTGGACAACTACTGCTAATGCAACTTGTGTCCGGATGTCTACGGGGTTGGACATCGTGTTGTGCCACCAAGTCTAATCTTTAGAACAGACACTTATCCCATGAGGGATGTCCAAAAATTGTGGACGCCAATGACTCCCATTCTTTTGGCTATATGAAAATGAAGGGGGGTTATACATGCATGGGATACCTAGTTTGCAAGCCTGAGACTGCCTAGGGTGAGACTGCCTACTAGATGTGGGTAGGGTGCACTATGTGCAAATATGGCTGGCCCAAGCTAGCAGCCCGAGTATGGGTGGTTTTGGTGGATGTTCAGCAAGGGGGGGGGGTGTGCTGTGGAGGGGATGATGGGTATTCAATTATGTATCCAGGTGTGTAGGGGTTGGATGGCTCAGTTCAGGCCAGACCATTATGTGGGTGTGAGCCAGTACCTTTCTGTACATGTGTATCGCACATTTTAATGTTCATATGTTTGTGGGATTGTGTTCTGCAGTATGGCCTGTCAGGGTGTATTGGGGATGTGAATATATGTTCTTTGGTTTCCTTTTTGATTCACCCACTGCTCCCTCGTACACCTCCAGTTCACCTATTGTACATCCGACCTAGTCTCCCCTTGGTGAATTATTACATTACCCATCACCCCCCAAATTCCACAAACACACCATCCATCCCTTCTCTGGTTGCCGGCCCATGGCACAGACAGCAGTACACATTGCGTACTCTACATATCTCTGGTACCAATATGGTTGTGAGGACAACCCTAGCATATTTGGTCTTCCACATGCTGTATTTCACGCACATAGGTACACGCAAATACTTATCTTTCATGACATAGTAGGTTGACCTGGGTAATACCCATTCATTTTTGGGCCATCCAGACAAGGATGACTCGGACCGCGAATGAGCAGATATTGAGCGAATGCTCTGACCATTGGGCTAGGCTTAGCAAAGGGCAGCGGTACGCAAACATGTTGCATTTCACTCCCACTTGGTATAAACATCAACACTACAATGAAATATGGACACGGGGTTTTAAATGTCATTGTTCGAAGGACGGGGGCTCAACATTCAGCTACGTGCTTGAGTGTTTACTCCTGTGATTTTATTTTGGTGTTTGCGGAACTGTCTTGTATGCTTTGCATACATTTCAGTATCCACGGACACTAACAGGAGTGATTACTATTACAGGCAGGCTGTACTAGTCAGCATTTTAGGTTGAGCGACTCTAGCCGACATGCTCATGCCTCCGTGCAGCGCTTACACACGCCCCCTGCACTCACGCATGTTTCCTGTGGACATTGCGGCAGTGCACCTTTATTAATATGCATATGGTGCTGCTGCACCATCTCTACACCGCATGCTCGGCGCAAGGCTAACACCATTCTTGCGCCGAGCTTCATGAATCCCGGGGAATGTAACTGACGTTCTTATACAACTAAGGAGTTTACAAAACCTCACAGAACATTTCATAAATATATATATATATATATATATATATATATATATATATATATTCAATCACTCATTTGTCAATAATTTACCAGCCCTAAATTAACTGATCTATATAATATAAGAAAGGACACATCCCTGTGTGTAGCAAAGCATTCACTACAAAATCATGCTTGGTAAATATAAAAGTGAAAATACATACTCAATATAACTTCGTATTCATATATAAAAACATGAAAACACAAATTATTAATAACTAAGAATATATAATAAAATAGCCCCATCCAAGGTATATGAAAAAAAATAGATATGAGAACACCATAATACGTTTAGCATATTTCTCTATAGATCGTGGAAGCATCTGTCATGGGAATATATATTCTGAGACAAATAATAAAAAGTATTGTAAACTGTTATAGCTCCTGTCAGCTAGTACATAGAAATAGACTAGTCATATCACATCATGTAAATGGATTCACTAACATGAATAGCATTTTGCTCAACAAAGTAAACAATACGTATATTTACAAACTGACTTGACCTTCCTTAGGTTTGTAAATAAAAAAATGTATTCACTGAAAATAACGTTGTAGTATGGTATTTGTCATAAGTTTACAAAATTGTCCAGCAATAAGACATTGGGGCTGAAATACAAAAAACATAAATCTATACCCATCATGCATTAATAATAGCCTAGATCAAATGTAAATTATGCTAAAATCCACCCTCTAAACTTGATGAGTATACAAGCCAACCATAAATGTAACAATGAAGCTCTCGTATAGAAGCGCTTAAAGAAATTTAGAATACTAAAACATGAAGTGCACGAACCATATAAAAGCTCCATGTAAGTGTCGTGTCCCAGTTATATCAAGCAAAGAAACACTTGAACTCACCTTAGATCACCACCATAATACACATATCTAATAATTAAGCACGTAGATTAATGCACATTAAATCATGGCTACTCATTAGAACACAGGTTCTTATAAAAATAATATTGTAGAGGACTAATGAAACCATGTATATTATAGTAATGAGTGTGAAATGGTTATATGGCACCAAATAAACAGCGCCATAAACAAGAGGGCATATACGACACTGTTGATTAAAAATTTACCTAACCATTCTTGAAATTATAAAAACAGGAATAATTATACCAAATGATATTACAGAAAGCCAGTGAAACTGCATCTACTGTTAAGTAATTGTAACAGACTTCACAAACTAACTGATGCACCAATGTGAACTAGTCATATGGCACTAGATAACGTTGAAGCTAATGGATAAATCTAAACACTAACACTATATAAACCTATCCAACCTTCCTTAAAATTATAAAAATAAAAATAGAATTGTTATAATCGAAAATGTGATGAAATACATAACAGGACATCTAAAAATTATCCAACCCTAGAACATCAACACAAAGATATAATCGATATGTATGAATACCCAACATGCCTTGATGATCTCCAAAGATCATATGTAAATGTATGCAAAAATCTACATTCAGGAAATGGAGAGTGCAAGCACCCAAGTACTGAATGAGAGTATCTTGTCCCTATATTATACCTAGGATCATCTTATTCAGTTCTTGGGTGCTTGCACTCTACATTTCTATTTTTTAAGTTTAGTTGATAGCTTTTATATGAGACCGTTGTCGTTTCATATATGGTTAGTAAATATGTTACTTACCCACCTGTCCTGAATGTAGATTTTTGCATACATTTACATATGATCTTTAGATATCACCAAGACATGTTGGGTATTCATACATATCGATTATATCTTTGTGTTGATGTTCTAGCAGAGTCACTACAGGTGGCACAAATACATCATAACATAAGTAATAACACCTATAAACGCAAGAGTTGATAACTTGTTAAATGAATGCAATCGTGTTTGAAGGAAATGGATAGCTGAGGATTTTCTATGTCAGTTTTACACATAGATATATGTGTATAGGTAGATATAATTCCAACAGTAATCTACAAGGAAGTACTAGAAAGAACCAGAGAAGTTAGAAAAGACTGACAAAGATGAAATGGTATTTGGTCTCGGGCCTAAGGATTCATACACAGCTATAACTGCCTCCCACCAAAAAAAATAAAATTACACAAGTCTGAATAGGTGGGCATACGTACTAACCTGAGGGTAGCCAACAAAGGAATACACAGGCAGTGAGAGAGAAAACATGTAATTCTAAAAGTAAATGATATAATTTAAAATGAGTGAAGCAAGCAGTGTTCAGCATTCTGGATTTAAGATCATGTTACTATCAGCAACAATTTGAGCTATAACACATAGCAGGAATACTGTCCACTTTTTAACAGAATAGGGTTAGATAAAAAAGACATAGGGATTAGATACAAAAACTGATAAAACCTTTTTGACAGAAATGGGAACGATAACATACAAAAGCTGATTATTAGTGTGGGGTCTGCATCAGAGATATTCCAACATGTCATACCGGATTTGATACATGACATTGGAAATGTAAAGAACATACAGCTGTGTATTTATTCATATATCTACTTGGCATCTATTTGATATCCATTTGTCAAACAGTTTACAATAATCATTAATCATAAATCATTACAGACCATATTTAAAACACAAACCCCAACACTCAATGAACTCCATCTAGGCTTCATGCAGACCCTACACAGAGTGTTACCATGGACAAGATGTTGCTCATTGAGTGGTATCACATCATGCATATTAATGAGGCGTGGTGAGTGTAAGCAAGGTTTTGCAGCTCACAGCAGTCTTGTTGGCCACAAAACCTCTTATGCGAATGCGTATATCATTTCTGTGTACTGTTGCTGGCTGTGAAAACCTGCGAGCGAATGTAGACAGCAATACGTGTAAGTTTAAGCATGAATTTGTGCAAAATGCCACTATAACCACAAGGACTACACATATCATATCTCTCACATACCTCATTTTGAGTCTTAAATAGTTCATGTTGCACAAAGTTCCACATTACGTTAAGATGTTAGTAAGCCATTAGTATGTTTTCCACATATTGCCCATTTGTTCTTTACTATGAGGGCTACTGTTCCACATTTTGGAGATGGAAGGTTGAGAGCTATGACACAGATATCAGTGATTCTGTCTAAGGATAGTATGACAGCATGGCATTTGCTTTTCCCTTTCTTTTTCTTCATTTAAAATGTTTTGACCACTGTTTGTGAGGTGCTCTGCATAGCACAAGCACTGGAAGTGGAGAACCTATACACCATATTTGAGCAATGGTAAGCATTGCGCAACATTTTCAACCAGTGTGCACACATCCTGTAAGTGGGTAGTAACTGAAATTGGCACCAAAACATCAGGATATAAAGAGCTATTGGTGGGAAAACCTCATTCTATATTGGGCTTGATCTCTGGTAGTCACGTCTGGTGTTTGTGGTGAGGGAGTGTGTTTTCAAGCACAGAGTTGGGGTGTCCAGGAGTCCAAAGTGTTTGTTAGATTCCTAGTTCAGCATAATTGTTCCCAGTTACTGCAGAGGGACTACACAGGCTCAGAATACAAATCTGAACCATGGAATAGTATTGCCAGGGCTTTGACCAGTGTTACAGGTATCCCTCGCACTGGTGAACAATGTCAACACCACTTTGATGACCTCAGGAGGAGGAAGAGGGATACCCTCAACCTTTGTATAGGGGAATGTAGGACTGGGGACACCCCACAGATGTGTAAGTACAATTACAGGGACTACTTTTAAGAGTTAAAAGCTAAATAAAGCCAAGACTGGTATTCATAATGTTATTCTGTTCTGTTTTTTTTTCAACAGCTGCCAAGAGAGAAATCTTAATGTGAGGGCCCATGTCACAAGATTGGCAAGGATGTGAGATGCATGTGGTGTGTATGCAACAGAACAGTACTGTTACTGTAGCATTAAAAGCTGAAGACAGCTTATCTGGTATTTAATACATTTGTATCAAACTAAGCATGCATATCGCAACTGTAAAAGAAAGTATAGATGCCTTAGTTTGTAGAAAAAGTAACAGTTCCATATTCAAAAAATAACACTGAGCATACATCTCTCAACTGTAAAAGGAAACTATGCATGCATTAGTCTGTAGGACAAAATAAAGGTGCAGTATTAGACAGTAATCTCTGGTTGTGGATTCAAAAACCCCACTTCCCAAAAATACAATACTGTTAAGTTTTCATCATTATTGCAATGCAACTTCAGACCTCCATACCAGTGACTGTACCAGCTGTAAACTGTAATCAGTATAATGTGGGCATGCATATGTGCAATATATGCACACATCAAGGATTGCTTGCTGTAATTTGTACTGTGGTGTGCATCTGTTATGAACTGTCTAGCCTTAAAAGTAATAAATAAATTTGTTAGGCGTTCATACTCTTAAAAGTAAAGCTAACAGAATAGAGTCAAATAATTGTATCACTGCTTTGTGTGTCACATATGAAGTTACTAATGTCATCCTTTTTTTTTCCCTCACCCCAACCTTTTAATGTCATCCCTTTTTTTTCGAGGCACTCCTTAAAAAGGAGAACATCAACATCTGTTCAGTGACAGAGCCCTGGTTCCAGAGAGCACCCCTGCATTACCAGGCTGTAATTCATACCACACCTTTCAGCCACCTAACCTGGACCAAAACATATTCATTAAGGATATCCACACCTCTAGGTTAGTTGCTCAGCATAATGCATCCGAGATTATTCAAGTGCAACTAACTCTGAGCAAGACCACAATCCAAATTGTAGCTTGATACAGATCCCCCACCATGCCCCAGGATTCCCACTCCTCATTTCTTGATATACTGGAAAATATTAGGGTACAACCTAACACCCTAATAATGGGAAATTTCAACTACCCCACCATTAACTGGGAAAACTACTCATGTACCAACTCTTTTCCTCAATGTTTTCTGGAATTCATAAATTCCAGCACCTTGGATCAACTTATCCACACCCCCACCAGGGGAAGCAATATCTTAGACCTGGTAATTACCAACATGGGTGACCAGTGTTCCACACAAGAGGGCAATTTCTCATTGGTCAGATCTGACCACAAGATAATCACCCTAGACATCCACATCCCACCCCCACCTGCCATTAGAGAAACCACCATAAAAAATTTCTCCAAAGCCAACTTCACGCTTCTTAAGACAGAAGTGGCAAACTTCACAACACCAATGCAGACGGACAATAGAGGTATGACTGCTGAATCCTACAAAAATGCACTTTATAGGTACTTACACAAGTGCATGGAACGTGCTATCCCTAACAGAACCAAGATGCTATCCTCCATATAAAGGAAGACAATCTGGTGGTCCCCTGCCATAAACAAACTCTACAACCGAAGAAAGAAACTTCTGCAAAAGAGAGTAAAATCCCATGATTGGAGGAACTCCCTGGTCAGCCTGAATAAGAAGCTGAGATCCCTTATAAAATCCTCCAAAGCTAGTTACAAAAACAAAATTGTCACTGTTTCTAAAGACAACCACAAAACATTTTATTACTATGTCAAGAATCTCAATGGCAACACTCAGATCTGCTCTGAGTTACAGCACAATGACTAAATATACAGAACCAACTAATATTGCCAACATCCTGGCAGATATGTTCAGTGCTAACTTTACCCCCTTCTCACCCACTAAAGGGCCCATCTCTATACCGGAAGAATGCAAAGTTTCTGCAATCATGGCTGCACAGGTAAAAATCACTCTCCAAAGTGAAGAACACAGCATCCACTGGACCTGACAACATCCCAGGCCGCGTTCTACATGAACTGCAGAATGAACTGGCACCCCACCTAAGCACCACATTCAATCATAGCCTCACCTCAGGCTTTGTGCCCACTGAAAGGTGCACTGCAACAGTTATTTCACTCCACAAAGGGGGAGCAACCATGGACCCCGGGAACTACCACCCCATTAGTCTAACGAGCCTGGTCTGCAAGGCCATGGAACATATCATCATGGATCTTATAGACGAAGACATTGGTAATCTCCAAACTCTGGACCCCACCCAGTTCGGGTTTGTAAAAGGCAGCTCATGTCTCCTAAACCCAATAGACTTATTTGAAGCAGTCACCAAATCTGTAGATGAGGGTAAGGTGGTTCATACAGCCTATCTAGATCTCGCCAAGGCTTTTGACACCATCCCCCACTCTGGAATTATAGATAAACTCACTAAACTAGGTATAAATCCCTATGTCACAAAATAAGTGGTGATTTTGTTTTCGTAACTAGCTTTGGAGGATTTTATGAGGGATCTCAGCTTCTTACTCAGGCTGACCAGGGAGTTCCTCCAATCATGGGATTTTATTCTATTTTGCAACAGTTTCTTTCTTCTGTTGTAGAGTTTGCTTATGGTAGGGGACCACCAGATTGGCTTCCTTTTTTTGGAGGCTTTGGAGAAATTTTTTACGGTGGTTTCCCTAATGGGGGGTGGGGACAGGATATGGATGTCTAGGGTGATTAGCTTGTCGTCAAATCTGACCAACGAGTAATTGACCTCTGGTGTGGAATATCAGTCACCCATGTTAGTTAATGACCAGGTCTCGGATATTGCTGCCCCTGGTGGGGGTGTGGATAAGTTGATCCAAGGCATTGGAATTTATGAATTCCAGAAAACATTGAGCAAGTGTTGGTACATGAGTAGATTTCCCAGTTAATGGTGGGGTAGTTGAAATCGCCCATTATTAGGGTGCTGGGTTGTACCCTAATATTTTTCGGTGTATCAAGAAATGAGGAGTGTAAATCCTGGGGCATGGTGGGGGATCTGTAACAAGTTACAATTTGGATTGTGGTCTTGCCCAGAGTTAGTTGTGCTTGGATAAATTCAGATGCATTATGCTAAGCAACTAGCCTGGAGGTGTGGATACCCTTAATGAATATGGACACGCCTCCACCTTTAGTGTTTCAGTACAGGTTAGGTGGTCGAAAGGTGTGGTATGAATATATATAGTATAGCCTGCTAAATCAGGGGGTGCTCTCTGGAGCCTTGAACCAGGTCTCTGTCACTGCACAGATGTCAACGTTCACCATTTTAAGGAGTGCCTTGAGTGAATGCATTTTGAGGTTTAGACGTCTAGCATTGAGTAGCATTACCCTCAGATTTTGCTTGCTTGTACCTGTTAAGGTGGTGAATTTGTCATTTGAACCTTGCCTAAAAAAGGCATTATAGGGGTGGCAAGAGCCTTAGCCAGTATCCGGAATCCCAAGGGTGACAAGCGCAAGCCATTTCTGGCAAAGCATCGTGGTCTGTCGATCATGTCATCCCAGGCAGACAGATACTGGGTCCCCTTAGAATGACACCAGAAGCTTAGCCAATTGTTGAAGTCAATTATTTTGTCCTTATACTGTGGTATCATTCTGGGTGATGGCAGGATGCTACTCAGGGCTAGGGTCATACCTGCCTGGGCTACAAGATTAGAGAGCTCCTCTATATCTCTTTTCATGTAGTCCAGGGAGGTACATCTCAGGTCATTCACACCAACATGGACAATGACAGAGTCATATTTGTACTTGTTGTGGAGTGACCTGAGTGCATGCGTTATGTGGCATATCCTGGCACCTGATAGGCAGCTGACAGTAACTTTCTCCTTGTTTAGCCTGGTGAGTGGAACATCAGTGTACCTGACTATAGAGTTACCTATGACTAGAGTGTTGGGTATGTTGTTATGCCTTATGGGCTGTGGTTGAGTTGCACACTAAGTTTGTGGGCTATGTGTCATTTGGGTTGTGTTGGGGGGGTGGAGGTTGCTTGTGTTTCTGCTTTGGAGGTCTCTGTTGCTTGAGCAGATTTTTATTGAGAGCCTCCGTGAATGTAGGTGTGTGTTTCAAGTTTCTATGTGTGTGTTTTGGTGGTATAGGTTTTAAGTGTTTACCTTCTCCTCTTGACTGTCTAGTCCAGTCTTGGGTGAAGAGAGCCTTGCTTCCAGTTTGGCTATATAAGTGCATCTCTCACAGGCTGTAGTGTTAGGTGGTAGGAGGAGAGGGTTGTCTGTGTACATGAAGCAATTGCTGCATTGCTCCAAGATACCCAGATTCATCAGGTAGACAGGAGAAAATACCGGGAGCTGACACTTAGACATGCCTGGATAGGTGCTTATTTATTAAGTACTAAAAACTGCTTTCCTCTAGACAAGTGAGGAAAGTTGAGTGCTGTAGTAATTTGTAGCTTATTTAGTGCTCACAATGAGTTCTGAACAAGTGCTGAGCTCAAAGAAACAGATTTAATGCTAAAACTAAAAAACTGGCTCGTTTTAAGGGAAAATTTGAAGAGCACACTTTATGGCGCCGGAAATACTTTAACCCTAGCTAGGCAGCGATGCAAAAAAAGTGTGTGTGTGTGTGTATGCATGTGTGTGTGTGTGTGTGTGTGTGTGTGTGCATGTGTGTATATATATATATATATTTTTTTTTTTTTTTTATATATATACCAGTAGCAAATGAACAAACTTCTTCTTCATCTTTCAGCTGCTCCCATTAGGGGTTGCCACAGCGGATCAACTGTTTCCATTTGTTCCTGTCCTCTGCATCTTGCTCTGTCATACCAACCACCTGCATGTCCCCTCTCGCCAAATCCATAAACCTTATCTTAGGCCTTTCTCTTTTCCTGTGACCTGGCAGCTTCATCCTTAGCATCTTTTTCCCAATATACTCTGCATCTCTCTCAGCACATGTACTGACATCAAACTAATTGGCTTGCCAACTGCAGAAGGCAAGCGTTCCTGTTGGCCTGATGGTCCTGAAAGAAGTTAAGCAAGAGGTAAGGGCAACAGCATCACAATATACAGTTACACAGAAGTTAATAATGTTTCCCCTTTATAACTGCTTTAAACAATTGTTTAAACAAGAATGTGGCTGACAACTCCAAGCTAAGCTTATACCTGTAGCAATCTTCACTCCCCCACGAATCAAATAAATACATGTGACACAGATTTAACTTATTCATTTAAATTATTTAACTGTACAACAGTATTCAACTGTTCAGACAACAAGGCCTACCTGGAAGCTCTTGCTGGGATGTGGTTGGTATCTCCGAAACGCTGGCTCCTACATCCAGCATGTGTGGTATGGCAGTGTCCTGGGAGCTGTCTGTGTCCCATAGGTTTGCTAGGAACTACTCACTGGGGGTCAGTAGTGGGTCCTTATGAGGGCCTCCACCTGTAACCAAGAGGTCATGGGCTGCTCATTTTCTTGCAGAGGTGATCATATCTGTGCCCCTGTGGCACACCTGTTCATAGCTTTGTCCATGACCAGCCACAAAGTTGAGATCTGCAACAGTTTTCTGCCATATTTGCAGACAAAGGGCCATCTCTCACCTTCCCCTGCAAAGTAGGAAGACACCATGTTGGCATAAACCATCAATGATAACCTGGTAATTCGGCATCTTTAAATGGTCTTCAGCTGTGAAGGTACACTTGAGCTTGTTTTTTATTGTCTGTCTTTTCCTCTGTGTACCAATTGTGGTTCTTGGAGTTCTTGTATGGACTGAGACATCTCCCTGCCATTATTGTAGGTGTTCTAAAAGAAAACAGACTGCACATAAGTATCACATAACTATAAAATAAGTGTTTACAGATGCAACATAAAAGGTAGCCAGTCACTATTGCCCACTGGAGAAACATTAAACAGTCTACAGATGTGCTATACTAACTACAGGCAGGATGCAAAACAAGGAGAGTATGAAGAGCAACATATCCTTGTTAGTACAATAAGAGTTACTCACCTTAGCACCCACCCCACCCCCACAAAACAGGCAAATGACCTTTTGACTAATAAAACATCTTTGAAATGCCAAAAGTACTGTCAAAGGACCTGCCCCTGAAACATTTTTACACACTTCTCACACAGCATTCTTTTTCATGTATTAACATGCTTTGCTAATCATGTGTACCTCTGAAATGGCTTGACAAACAAAGCAATGCCATCAGTACACTTCTGAGTAATGCATACTGATAAGATTGGAAAGGCCTCTGCTTTACATTATTGTTAAATACATGTAGGTAAAATGAAAACATACCTCCTGAGATGCAGTATTCATATCTACAGATATACTGTAGTTAAAGCTTGCAGTCATTGTTCTAAACATGTAGAACTCTCCTCAACATCAGTTGTCCTAGCTACAGGGTGGCCCTTTTATATGGTGTAGATTAATAATGGTTTGCAGCTGTGAGTGATTACTGTTTGGGAGGAGGAATTCACAATAGCACTGCAGGCTGCCTTACTTCCACTGGGTGGGTCAGAGTAGATCTATAAAGTGTCTTTGAGAGCCCACAGATCTTTCTGATCAACATAACACTGACTCTACAAAACATATCATAATGTTTGTGGATACGTTAAAAGATATGTCACTGTAATCTGTCTGGTATATAATGAGGTCACATCTGCCTGGCTTCCAGCTCACTGTCTAACTGTGCCTGGTCAGATTACTGCATATCCATAACTATCATATAGCTGATGAAATCTGCCATGTCTGTTGAGGACAAGATAACAGTGTCTCACATGCTGGTGTAAAATGCTCTCTGTAATGTCAAGCAACAACTCTCATGCATGCACACACACACACACACACACACACACACACACACACACACACACACACACACACACACACACACACACACACACAGTTGACTGCAGTGAGAATAGAACCACTACCTAAGTACATGACATCAGCAGTCCTTGTGGGAGGCAAGAGGTTAGGAGGCCTGTATGAAATGGCTGTGTAGGCATAAGCAACTATCAAAAAACTGGCAATCCACGTAATTGCTGAAGTAACTAGGATACACACATCTGCTCTACTGTCTATACACATACACACACACACACACATGCACACATACACATACACGTACATGCACACACACACGTGCACACACACACACACACACACACACACACACACACACACACACACACACACACACACTCGACTGCAGTGAGAACTGAACCCCTACCTATCTAAGTGCACAGACTACAGAACACAGTACTTAAAACAGCACCATGGCACAACTCTGATTTATACAAGAGAGCAGATGCACTTATAGTAGATGACATCAGCAAGCCATGTGGTGCTCAACAGCTTTGGAGGCCTGCCTAGGCACATAGCTTCATAGTGTTATATGAGGCTAGTAGCCTAACAGCACTAGACTGTTTAGAAGTCTAGCTGTGTAGCAACACAAGTACCTTTATTGAGCATAGTTGTATGCTTGAGTTTAGCAGAGCGAGGTTGTCAGCACAACCAACTGGCCTGTCCATGATGAAGAGCACAATATTATATATTACACTTTGTAGTGTGGTTGATATATGTATGAAAAAAGTACTGAGATCCCAGTGTTGTTGTGCTTGTTAGTGTGGGTGGAGGGGCAGCACATGAATGTATTGTAAATATATGATGTATAGATAGATCAGGTCCTTGGTTTGCAATGTTCCCACATGTAGTTTTTTGTCATACAAAGGAAATGGAGAATAAATACCACTAATGAAGCGCATATATATATATATATATATATATATATATATATATATATATATATATATATATACACACACACACACACACACACACACACGGCCCCATAGTGCAGCAAGCAGCTGGTTTCCACAATGGTGAACAAAGTGTACACCCATGCGAGATGCACCCGTTTGCACATAGGTAAGCAGTGTGCAAATGTGAGTTGCATTGCAAACGTCTGATAGTTCCATCTGTACTCCAAGCCTGGTTTTTGCAATGCCCAAGAGCATTAATTCAATATATCTGGTTTACATTTGTGGCTGTCTGCTTCCTAGGTGGTCTGGTTTTCCTGTTTCTGCATTGCAGTGCTTTGCACAAACCAAATGAGCATAGCCAAATTTGTAATGTATTTGTTGTCTGGTAAAAGTAATAGGAATTCTTCTTCTTCTTCTTTCGTCTTTTCCCGGTTAGGGGTCGCCACAGCGGATCACCTTGTCCGCACATTGAATGGCAGTGGAGTTTTACGGTGTCGAGTTGCCAGCCCGGCGCCCAACCTTCCACAGAAGGCACACTCACACGCACACCTAGGGCCAATTTAGAATGTCCAATCCACCTGCAGCATGTCTTTGGGATGTGGGAGGAAACCGGAGCACTCGGAGGAAACCCACGCGACCACAGGGAGGACATGCAGACTCCGCACAGAAGGCACCCCAGCCGAGGATCGAACCGGAGAACCTCTTGCTGTGAGGCGGCAATGCTAACCACTGCACCACCATGGCCGCCCCGTAAAAGTAATAGGAATATGGAATTGAAAAAAGGAGAAATATGTGAAATGATGAAAACCAACCTATGACATACACAGTAGAACATGATAGTACACATTAGATATTTCTACATAGCTCAGGATTTGATCTCTCACACCAATGCAGCCTCAGAAAACAGAATGGATGCCTTATTCTTCTTTGCCATAAAAGCTTTACAGCAAAGAACTGATGTCATTCTTCACACAACCAACTGCATCAGAATGTACACTGTTACCAAACCATCAGCTGTGATTTGTACATTTGATTCTCTTTTACATATTTGGACATAGTACACTCAGTGATCACAAAGCCAGTTATGATTATCCTTGCAAATATGCAGCTCTGTCTTACATGTCTGTTTTCCTTGGTACTTCATCAGTTATTTAACCAGTAGTGTGAGACATGCAGTGTGTAAGTCATTCCATATCATTGGCCTGAAAATGTGTGAAGATATTAACTGGGAGTTATATATGTAGTTGCCAGCAACTGAAGGCCAGGTTGGGTGGCACAAACAGGCATATACTGTTCTTTTGGAGGGGAGCATAGCTCAGTTACTGTTATGGCACGAACAGCAGTACACTGCTCTATTGTGGGGGGCAAAGCTCAGCTACTGTTATGGCACAAACAAGGGTACATTGCTCTTTTTCAGGGGGAATAAAGTTCAGTTACTTTTATGTCACAAACAAGCATAGCCTGTTCTTTTGTGGGGGAGCAAAGGTGTTACTGTTATGGCACAAACAATGATATAATTGTTACTGTCCTTGTTCTGCATCCTGCCTGTTGTTTGATATTGGGAAAGGTTGTGAAGTCAGAAACTGCAATGTGTAGCATTACTTTCTAACTTCTCTCTTTAATAATTTACCAGCACAAAGGTATGGTGCTAAACTTGGGCTGTGTATTGATCATCAGTATTCTTGAGAGGTACGAGTGTCTGAATCTTTGATGCCTGAGACTTACTACTTACTAATGAACACCTATAAGTCAAATAAGTTTCTGCTGTCACATGTTAAAGTACTTTTTGTACAAACCTACCACCATTTACTTACTGTACCAAGTTAC
Organism: Protopterus annectens; assembly: GCF_019279795.1. NCBI lineage: Eukaryota > Metazoa > Chordata > Ceratodontiformes > Protopteridae > Protopterus > Protopterus annectens. Next base: position 827,084,750 of record NC_056733.1, read on the forward strand.
AAAATAGAAGGATATGTCATAATATTATTCAAGAATACAGTCTAGGTTCAGGATGTACCTTGAAAATGAAGCAGTTAACACAATTTTAGTTCAGGGCTGGGTCTGTCAGATGAAAGCAGTACGCAGCCAATACATGGGGTGGTACATGTTGTGTTAGTTACCTGGCATCAATTTTACTATATGTATTTGAGTAGGAGAAAGCTATAAGGCATCTAGGTGGTCAATGAATGTGCTATGGTTGCCTCTTAGCCAAAGAAAGGACATACTAAGCACACCTATGTCTGCCTCCAGGCACATTAGCTGATGGTTCCCCCTCTGAGTCCCTCTCTAACAGTGGCTGTGGTAATCTAGGCATTGGTGGGGGGTTGTGTGTCCCTTCCTCTTTCTGACTGTGCTGCAGCTGTTTCCTAAGTATCAGACTGTGTAGCATAGTACATACTGTAAATACTTGTGTACATGTGCATAGATTATACTGCAGGGCTCCACCAGATGCATCTAGGCACTAGAACTGTGACTTCAGCAGCCCAAACACACACATTATAATGTTTCTGGTTTGAGCATGTGCCTCATTATGGCATTCTTCTATGGCTGCGTGTGCATTTCTGATGGGTGTCATCAGCCACTGTTTCAGTGCATAACCAATATCCCCCAGTAAATGGCCCTTTGGGATGTCCCCCCTAGTAAACATCTGGTACAGCTGTGATGTGTGCCAGATATGGGAGTCATAATAACGTCCAGAGTTATCACAGACATTCAAGTTAATTCCCTGGGCATTACACACAACTTGGCAGTTGATGGAGTGGTATCCCTTCCGGTTAATGTAGATTCTACCCTGCTCATCAGGTGGTGCCTTAATGTGTACATGAGTGCAATCTATGTCACCCAGTACTTCAGGGTAGTATTCTGCACTATAGACCTGTTGCATATTACTGGCCATCTCCTCAGAACTACAGGGAAAACATATGTGCTTACTGGCATGTATGAGCACAGCATCCAGGAACTGGTGAAGGATTCTGGATGTTAATACCTGTGACACACCCATCATGCCCCCAGTTGATCTTTTGAAAAGTACCTGTAGCTAAGATTCTAAGGGGTACACATTTTCCACTGGGATGAGTTCCCCTCATTTGTCTCTAGCTCCGAGTTGAGAGTGACAGTGCTCACAGAGTCCTTGTAATGTATCCCTGTCTACCCTGTAGCACTCTACAATTTCCAGATCTGATATGTTACCCTGGGCCTGAACACTCTTCTCCTTGTCAGTCTAGGCCTACTGTCACCAGCACTAGTAGCATTGACTTCAGCCTCTAGCACATACATATGAAACA
>NC_056733.1:827091074-827101074 GCF_019279795.1 Protopterus annectens
TTGTTGATCTGACTGGCATGTGCTTAACCATAACAATATATGGCTATAATAAAACTTTATGCAGAAATGTCAGACTCACTGATCTGGCAGTATAAAGCTTTTACCTGCACTGATCTGCCTCCCCCCAGGGCAAAAACTGTAAAGCAGTTGTTGATTGCAAATTGCAGAACAACTTTTTACAGCTACTGGATGCCAAATCTGGTCTGTAAGAGTGGCATGCAATGCTCTGACGGAATGATTGCACTGGGCATCTGTTGATTGTTGATTGGTCAGGCTCAAATCCATGAAGAAAAGTACTCTTAACAGTCTAGATGAATGCATGAGCCTCAATATAATATGTTTAGCCAGTGGTGGATTTCCTGTTGTGTGTCTGTGCTGGAATTTAGAACTGCATTTAAAAATAAATATTTGTAGTACATGGAGTGCTATTATTACATTCAAATATCCAAGTAAATGACATCCCAGTTCAGCACTACTACAGCATGAGAAATGACCTTAACAATGGTTAAGCACCCCCATGCTGTTAACATTTAATTTGGTGCTATAGTAGCACTGAACTAGGGTGTTATGTAACTAATATTTGTGCATAAATAACAGTATCAGAACATGAAATGGGTTCATTTAAACTCTTGTTTCTGTCTGCTGTCTGCATTATGCTCTAAACATATTTGGTAACCAGCTGCTTCCCCTACATAGAAAATACATAAAGACATAAAGGGGTTCCCAACTGCTTCGTCAGCTTTCAAAGCTGGCCCAACACTTCCCATTTTTTTGTGTTTGTTTTTTGTCTTTTTATTTAATATTTCTGTAGCTAGTAGTACATGAAGCAGACAAATCTCCATGCACTACAAAGAATTATGATTAGATGTCTGATTGTAACTTAAACTTAAGTGTTCTTAACAGGGGTGCCAATATTGACCTCATGACCTTTGCTCTTAAGCTGAAGTTCTTGGCATCCATGTCTCAAATACATAATAAGCAAGTTAAGATCAGAGACTCGAATATAATACTCTATATTCTTGACAGGCTGGCTTTTTCACTGAACAAGCCTAGTTGCACAGCAGTGAAGCTTTCTGGGTAAGATTAACTATGATGTTTTAATCCAGCCATAATCTTTGAACGTAATGCAACATGTATGAAAAAAAATCTGCCTCCTCTGTGCTGCAGCCCAAATACACTATTATGTCTATGGAGCTTGTACATTACTTTATCACTGAACTCCCAATATGTTATAGCTCCACAGAGAACATTCCCGACTAGGAATAAGAATTACTGTGGGAGCACATAGGCATGGCATCTGGTTCAAATAGTGTCCTAGGAATGGTAAGAAAGAGGATAAAACAGTGCCTCAGGGAACATATATGATAACATTAAAAAGACACCAGCTATACGCTAGACTCAATTTATTATTTACTATTTCTTTTTCAATTTGGTTCTCTAAGTTCCACAAACCTCAGACTCAAAACATACACAGACAGTTGTGTACTTTGAACCTATTTTTCCTTTATTAGGATAAGAATTAGAGAAGAAGGACTGGAGGCCATCATAGAGGGAGATTTCTTCTTGAAGATAACGTACTGCTTTCAGTCAGCCTGAATATCTCTTCATCATACATACACACACAGACACACACAGACACACAGACACACACAGACACACACACAGACACACACACACACACACACACACACACACACACACACACACACACACACACATGCCAGAGCTGTGAATATACAAAGATCTGAATGTGGAGATGCTCCCATTCCTCCAAGTACTGTCTCATGCTAGTGTGATCTGCTGTGGTTTGCTGGCCCAAATGGGGGCCCATGGTCAACTCTTCCCACACCCCTCAGAATCCACTAGTGGTTTCTGTTGCAGTGCCTTTGTCCCTTAAAGTCCTCCCCATATGAGATGAACAAGACTGTGACTGTTGATACTGACCTGTCACCCATCCTTCAAGCTTCCAAGCTGTAGCTTGAACCTAGATCACCAGTAGTATGAGGGATGTTCTACATTCTTACCAAAAGGACCACACTGCTCAAGTTTACTGATGAGTTGTTTTTTTAACTAGATTTTTACCGCCTTTTGTAAAAAAAATGCTGACTGCCACTTTAAACCTGCCATTTGTTTTGAATGTACCATGCAGTCTGTACTTTATTTTGTGTTACACCAGAGATACTAAACACAAAGAAATGCTATACAGATTTGAACCAGAACGGTACACAATAAATAAATAATGCAAAAAATGTAAAAATTTAAGGAACTCAAAATACCTCTACAATTATAGTCTACCAACCTTTGTGGAGATACTTAAAATATTATGAAAGAATCTGTGTAAATATAAAAAATAAATGAGAACATACTTTCCTTTTCATACTTTTTAAATAATTATTCCACAATATAATCACAATGATTTTTCAGGGTGCAGATTTATGGTATGGTCAGCTCATTACTACTATAAAATAGTCATAGCCTTATGATGACACACAGTTCCAGCAAAGGCATGCTTTACCACAGCCCACAGCCTCTTTTGTGGTCCAGCTGAAATAATACTTAAAACAGCATAACTAAACTGAAGGCATTTTCTAGGTCAATGAAGCATAACAGTTTAGTCAGCACTTACTTTTATAAACAGTATAGTACAAAATAAGGCCCATTCTTAAATGGATACAATTACTAGTGCAAAGTGTAATGATGGGTACAAACATGACTAAAAAGGATCAGTAATGGCCTTACATTACTTAGCTCTTTATTTAGCTGGTTAAGATGAACAAATCTGACAGCGATTTAGCCCAGAGAAGTCAAGGTAGGAGGAAGTTAAGACATAATGAACATGTATGTTTTAATTTTGTTTAAGTCTGCTAAGCTCATCACTTTCAGAACCTGTATTTTATTTTCTGCATCTGGCATTAACACTAAACTGTTCAGCCAAAAGCGTTTTAGTATTGTATGACACCATCCATAGTATATGCCACATCTAACACAAAAGAGGAAATAAAAAGGTATCCGAAGAGTAAAAGATAATAATGAAGCAGACACAATCAGCAATTTCAGATTCTTGTCTAAACAGCAGGATCGTCTTTTTTACTTTTGTCTTAACTAGCATTGGTTATGTTCTTTGGTCTTGAGTCAGCTCTATGTTCACTAAAATCCTGTGGGAGCAAGACAGACCTTTGATGTGCATATACAAGTGCAAACAGTGATGTGGGATTGCTTTGGATTACATATTAGACAGCAGTATTTCAGCAGAGTTCCCATTACTTTGAAGTACAGCAATCTTGGAGTTAGTATATCTATATCTACAGTGGATATTATATATATATATATATATATATATATATATATATATATATATATATATATATATATATATCTATATATCTATATGGGTCCCCTTCAGTAGATCGAACATATAGCAAGTTCGAACCTCATATGGCCGAGACCATATGTTTGAACTTGTAAATGTTTAATCGGACTGAATGGAGATCTCCGTACAGTGCGGAACAAGAAGATTTCCCTTTTCCGCAATGTAGTCCGATCTCGGAGTTGGTATATTTAAATAAGAGGGGTGTGGGGGTCGAAGTTCCCAGTTACAAGTTCGAATAGATGTTCTCGGCCATATGTGGCTTGAACTTGTAATATGTTCGATCTACTGAAGTAGATCCTTATACATATATATATATATATATATATATATATAGATATAGATATAGATGTAGATATATATGTGTGTGTGTGTGTGTGTGTGTGTGTGTGTGTGTGTGTCCGTGTGTGTATATATAGGTAACAGGGGGTGTATGATGTACAGCCCTTCAAATGGGGGGTAAACTTCCCCATCAAAAATGTTTTTAAGTGCATTTCTAGTTTTGCTATTTTTGTTTTACAAATTGTGCATTAGTGCTCACATTTACGAGAGTCAGACACTAATGAGTTGATTTTCAGTCATGCAGCCATATACATCAGACATTTTTTAACTTGGCCTTATATTTGTACCCATTTTCAACACCAGGCCCGTGAGGCCCATAATCCAGTACTGCTAACATAAAAATGTATAAGGAAAAGAACACATAAGTTCCTGCACCATTAAACTCCCTTGACCAAGGTAAAAGCCATCAGGACCACAGTTTTTCACGAAAATATGTTGAGCTAGCTTTTCCAGAAGGCTTTTTACTCTGGAGTCACCATCATTCTAAGTAGTTTCAAATGTAGTGCCCCATTCAAGATATTATGTCTCAGTGGGAAGAGAAACTGGAGTGAGGATCCTATGGTAAACATGCTTAACTATCCGAATGATGTAGTTTAAAAGAGGAGAAGTATAAATTCTGACCCAACATTTATGCCAAATAACTAAAAAGCATGTGCAACTCCACCTAACCAAACCAAAGTGCAACCTTGCTTATAACACCTATACAGAAAGTGCTTGCTCTTAGACAAATAAGATTCTGTATTACTAGGCTTTCTACCATCCTCCAATGCACTATTGCTCTGCAGACAACAATTCTCTGTGAAGACAAGAACCTCAGTAACCAGACTATATCAAATAGAGACCTAGAAGTATCCTATACATTACCATGACTTCTGAAAGGTGGCACTATAAATGTGACTGAAACCTGGAATAAGAGATACAAAGCCATTGTTTTCTGATGCCATAGTGTGGCTAGAAGCAATCTGGTGTTAGCATCCCTTGCCTTTGTTAGAACCACCAAAATGAATGTAATAAGATGTAAGAAATAAAGCAGATCGCTAGATGATGACTTAATCAGGGCATCGTGAACCCTGGTACAAAAGTGTACCAGCTGCACATTTCATAATGGTAGAGGAAATGTCCCATTAGGAAGGGCCTTAGGGTGACACTAGCATGATGAAGACCTTTATCACAGTGGGAAGCCTGGCAGAAATGTTTATATCCCTCTAGGACCATCTGAATGGTAGCCTACAGTCCAGCAAGTAACAGATTAAAGATTACTGGCTTTTTTTTTCAAAATGTCAGCAAGAGCGTTCTCATGCACTCTCTCTCTCTCTCTCTCTCTCTCTCTCTCTCTTTTTTTAAGTATTAGGGTTAGGGCTATACCTCTTAACCTCTTAGCTGAAGAAATCTGGACAAAGCCAAAAATAATAGGGGAACAAAGCCTCCAAAATAGGGACAATTTTTTAAATATTGCTTTTATAAACTTAGAAAGTTACTAGAATTACAGCTTTTGGGTTAGCGTGTATTTTCTGAAGGGTGTGAAGTCATAAAGTCAAATGATCGTTACTATTTCATGACTTCACTCCTCAATGGTTTGCCTCAGTTGCTTTGTTTAGCAAATATCTATCAGTGTTTGTGCAATAAAATTTTAAATAAAAGTTTTAAATTAAATCCAAATATTTGTAATCATTAGAGAAGTAAAGCAGAAGACAGTATGTACACTGAGAGGTATGAACAGTGTTTATGGTAACTGGGGAGAAATAGCCAAGTAATGGGGCACTCAAATGGCTGTGGGGGGCCCAATCCATTACCATGCATTGGGCTCCATTGGAGCATGATCCGGCTCTGTGTGTGTGTGCGTGTGTGTGTGTGTGTGTGTGTGTGTGTGTGTGTGTGTGTGTGTGTGTGTGTGTGTGTGTGTGTGTACATTTGGCGAAAATGGTCTAATTACTACGCATGGTGATGTGCAACTGTGAATCACCAAGAATGTCTGTGCCGTTGCTTGTGTGGCAGTGGTAACAGGAGAGTTTAATTAATGTGTGAGTGTGCAGGTAAAACGCTCACATGAAACTGTGTGTGTGTGTGTGTGTGTGTGTGTGTGTGTGTGTGTGTGTGTGTGTGTGTGTGTGTGTGTGTGTGTGTGTACATGTGCGCAAATATGCAGCCATATATAAGACAATGTATGTATTTATATGTGCTGGTACAATGGAATGATTGGGTTCAAAGCTATGGGCTGAGAGACACAAGTAATTTGAAGACCTGGTCTTGAAAAGAGTGGATTCTCAAAGTTAATGTGTCCATTATACAATCAAATGTGGCCCTGTATATATCTTTTTAACAGTCAAAAGAAGGCCAGGTCAGAGATGGAAGTGTTTACTGTAAATTTAGTCTAACAAAACTTTTTCTTTCGTGACATCCATTTGTTTTGTTTTCCTCTAACAATGTACTATGAGCCAGCAGCACAGTTACTGATCAACTTCTTAGTTTTGGTACTTTTTTCTAGTCTGTTTGTGTCTTTTGGCTTTTCCCGGTTAGGGGTCGCCACAGCAGAACTCCGGTCTGCTAATGATTGGCAGTTGATTTTTATGTACCAGCTTGCCAGGCCTGACGCACAACCTTCAATGAAGGTACGCCCATTCACGCATGTCTCCATGCAGAAGACGCCCTAGCTGAGAATCGAACCGGACAGCGTCTTACTGTGAGGCGACAACGCTACTGCAGCACCACCACCGCTGGTGGTACTTTTTTCTAGTATGACTTAAAAAGGTCTAGGTCTAGTTTATTTTTAGTACAGATGTTTTACGGTCATTTGTTTAGATTAAGAGAGAGCTTGAATCTTGGTTACTCAAGCATAGTGGCTCAAGGTGAACAGTTGCTTGTGTTACACTGCTTGTTTTACATGAGTCAGAGCTCATAATACTGACACACTACTATATTATATATGTCCCAAGATTAGTGCACCTCTGAGCGAGTGATCTAACTAGGTGTTAACACTGCATGTCAGTGGTGCAGCTAGTCCCATTATATGAGGGTGGCATATTTACTGTCATTTACGCCTGCAGTGCTGCAGCTTCATATCTCATGTGTTGGTTTTCAAGATGTTACGTGGATGTGCTTGTACACTAAAGCACTGTATGAGCACATCCACTTGTGTATGAATCGTGCCATCCCAAATAGAACTAAGACACTCTCCTCCAAAAAAGAAAGCCAATCTGGTAGTCCCCTGTCATAAACTATACAACAGAAGGAAGAAACTGTTGCACAAAAGAGGAAAATCCCAGGATGCAAAAAACTCCCTTACCAGCCTCAGTAAGAAGCTGAGATCCCTCATAAAATCCTCCAAAGCTAGTTATGAAAATAAAATTGCCAAAGATTCCAAAGACAACCACAAGGCATTCTATAGCTATGTCAAGAATCTAAATGGCAATGCTCAGATCTGCTCTGAGCTACAACAGAATGGCATTAAATACACTGATCCCAAGGACATTGCCAATATTCTGGCAGATCGATTCAGCACCAACTTCACCCCCCTATCACCCCCTAAAGGACCCATCTCAATACTGAAAGATTGCCAAATTCTGGTAATCATGGCCACACAGGTAAAAACCACACTCTCCAAAGTTAAGAATACAGCATTCATGGGACCAGATGACATCCCTGGCTGTGTACAAAATGAACTGGCACCTCACCTAAGTGCCATGTTTAATCATAGCCTCACCTTAGGCTTTGTGCTCACTGAATGGCACACAGCTACAGTTATCCCACTCCACAAGGGGGGATCCACCTTGGATCCTGGAAACTGCCGTCCCATCAGTCTGATGAGCCTGATCTGCAAGGCCATGGAACGTATTATCATGGAACTTATAAACAAAGACATTGGCAACCTTCAAACACTGGACCCCACCCAGTTTGGGTTCGTGAAAGGCCGATCGTGTCTCCTGAACCTGACTGACTTCTTCGAATCAGTCTTCAGAACAGTGGATGAGGATAAGGCGGTCCCACACAGCCTATCTCGACCTTGCCAAGGCCTTCAACACCATCCCCCACTCTGGAATCATAGATAAACTTACTAAGCTGGGCATAAATCCCTACATCACTTAATGGGTTGCCAACTGGCTTACTGACAGAACCCACACTGTAAAAGTAGCTGGCTCCAAATCCAGCTCCAGACAAGTGACAAGTGGAGTACCTCAGGGTTCAGTCCTAAGACCACTCTTGTTTGGAAACTACTTCTCTGAAGTACAGGCCAACACTAAGGGACTCTGGCTAACAAAGTTTGCAAATGATTGCAAACTGGGAGCCATTATTGAAACCCCAAATGATGTAGATATTCTATAAAAGGGCCTTACAGAAACAGATGATTGGTGCCAGAGCCATGGATCAAGCTCGGTGCCAAGAAGTGTATAGTTATCCCCTTTGGGAAAAAACATGTACCCATGAATTACCACATAGGTGGCAGTACACTAAACATCGAAAGTGTGATAAGACACTTAGGAACACAGGTGGACAGTGGTCTCACCTTCGATAACCACATCACCGCAACAGCCAGGAAATCCTTCTATGTGGCACACCTCATCACTAAGGGCTTTTCATCCAAAAAAAGGAGGTCATTGTCCCACTGTAGTCATCCCTCAATAGACCCATCATAGAGTACAACGCCTTATTTGGTATGTACCTCACAAGATATTTGCAGCAACTGGAAAGGCTGCAGAAACACCTCACTAAAAAAAATCACAGGCCTAAACAGATGCCCTATGCTGATCGACTAAAAAAACTCCAGCTATACTGTGTTGCATATCATCTACTCAGAGGCGATCTCTGCTTAACATACAAGGCCATGTCAAACCCAGAGGTGCTGGACATGCTACACTTAAAGAAATCCCAATCCATCAGAGCCACATGCTCCAGGGACCTAAACCTTGTCATCACAATGAACAAAACATGCTGGAGGGATAGGTTCCTGACCAAGAGACTCCCTATACTCTGGAATAGACTGCCCATACATGTCAAGCAAAATGCCTCCTTGGCCCTCTTCAAAAGGAACCTTGACAACTGGATAGGAGATAGGAAATTTATCCCGGGAACACATCAGTCACCCTGATAGACAAGGGTCCAGGGAAGTAAATATTGTGGGAAGAAATAGCCAGGGAATTGCTATGGCTAAGCTTGTACAGGCTCTAGGGCCGATAGACTAGTACCAACCTATGAAACTATAAGTGCCTTGAGTCTGAAAGTTTCCATCAGGGAACTGTACTGAACCTACAGCTATCGATCTACAGTATATCAAACCACAGCTGACTGCAAAATACTTAACAGTCTCAATTAAGCAAAACTGACCCCTGCAGGATCCATGGTAAATATTGTTCTAGAGATAAAGATTGCTGGAAGAAAGGGAAGTTGCCCCCTCCTGGACACATGGTAAAGCTCAAAAAGGGGTTGTGCTGGATAATTACATTCATCCCTGGTTTGGCAAAAAGTGAAAAAGGAAGGCAATAAACCTGTATATAACCGCCCCCCCATAAACGTATATATATATATATATATATACGTGTGTGTGTGTGTGTGTGTGTATGGGTGACAATCAGAAGGTCAAAGTGGGTTCGGTCGAACCCACTTCAGTTGACATCTGGAGGCTGAATGGTACGAATCTCACCCCTCTCTCGACCCATGTTAAAACCCATTCTGAGGTTTATGGCGAGTCGTATTTCGACAATGTCAGAATTCGACATTGTTGGGTTCGCGGAAGCAGGTCGATGATCCCATCATTCAATTGGGTCAGGTTCAACCTTCTGATGGTAAACCTATATATATATATATATATATATATATATATATATGTATGTATGTATGGGTCCACTATGTAATTTCGAAATAGTGTAATCCCGAAATTCAGTATTTTGAAATGACAGCCAAAAACTCAAAGTTCCAAACCAGCAGAAGCGCGAAATTCAAAATGCTGAAGCACGGAGATGTTGAATTTGCGCTTCCGCTGGTGTGGTGTGTGGATGTATCGGTTGAATTTAGGTAAGTTTGTGTGTGTAAATATGTTGGTTTAGTGTGTGTAAGTGTGTGTTGTGACTGTGATGTGTGTGTGTGTGTGATGGACTGCAAGATGTGTGTGTTTGAGTTTCGTTTCTGTTTGTGCGATCTTGGAGTTAAACTACATAAGTAGGAGGGTGTGGGGCACAGCCCCCCACATGGTGGGTGCAGGGGGACTTGGCCCCCATCTTATCTATAGTGTAGATGCATTTATTTGATTGTGGGGGGAGTTTTGTGTTTGTGTGTGTACTGTATGTGTAGCATAGTTTC